>NW_020454316.1:5891056-5938884 GCF_003342845.1 Nothoprocta perdicaria | reverse complement strand
AGCAAAATTCCAGTGCAAATTGCTAACTACAGCTTTAGGTCTGAACTGATCTGAAAATAGTTTCTGCCAACGAGTGTTTGTGTTGCTGTTGTTTCTGGGGTCCTTCTGGCAGAATGAGAACACTGGTCTGGGAGGAGCTGAACAAGCCCCCAGAGAGCTACCATCTCTTTGCATCAGAGAGCAAATACTTTCAAAAGTGTTCCGTAGTTTTCACAAGGACTTCTAAGTTTGAATAGGAAGGTCAAAATAATAGAGAGAAATAGGTAAAGAAGAATCAAATTGTTTAGAGAAATGCATCACTGATAAGCTGTTCTAATAACAGCATTTTAAATAGCAATATTTTGATACAAGTTTAGGAAAAATAAGCCTCAGCAGAAATAWATGAATGAAGATTATTTAGTTTTAGATACAATTGAGACAGAGAGATTTAGGACTATGTGTATCACATTCACTTTATGGGATGGGAGGTCAGGGCCTGGACAGGCTATAACATATATCTTTGCATTTTGCATGAAAAATAACAAAGAACATGGAATAAATGCCCTTTCCCATATGTATATGTGCAGATAGGTGTGTACTGAATGGGACAGGTTGCTGATGCTGATGATTCAGGTTGCTTTACATGTTTGAACTAATAAGAAAAAAATAATGCATTGCTTTAGTGACGATAATTACAGGAAAAACTGTTCCTCCTTCCCCTGGCAGCATGTTGCTGGTACTAACTGATGTGCTGCGTGGTGAAATGCCAAGTCTGCAAGTTGCAAATGATAAAGGGTATAGTTGAAAGCTACCACTGTTGCTGGGTTTAGCAGGTACCTGAGTGCATGCCTAACTTCAGACAAAGCAGCAATAGTATTAATAACTACCTTTTTAAGTAGGGCTCGTCATCTGCAGCTGCTAACGTGTGTTTCACCAGCGGGTGTTTTACACTGCCTAAATCATGAGAGCCTGCACTGGGACGCTGCTCCCCCGAGGCTCTGCACTGTCACAAGAGAGAATGGTGCCTTGCTGGGGGTTGTGAGCTCAGCTACTTCTCYGAATTAACCTCTGGAGGCTCCTTCTCTGCTCTAAGTTGGAGTTAYTGGTGTGCACGAGTATCTTCCAGACTCATGGGGCCTTGTCGTCCAGTCGTGCCTCGTGTAGCACTCGCGCTCACGCCGGGGACGCGTGCCTGTAAGCAGTGTGGAAAGGCTGCTCTCACCGCTGTGCTGCTGTGGATGTTATAGCAGGTGTGGTGGTGTCTTGTGTGTTCCTGGCCCTCGCCTCCCCGCAGCAAGTGGCCCCAGCGGCGTTGTGGTTACTGCTCCCTGCGCCTGGGGCTGCCTCAGAGCGCGGTGACAGTGCTCCGCTCGCTGCTGCTCCCAGTTAGGCCTGGCAGAGGGATTAGAGAGAACCTGCTTTGAAGGATTTGTATTATTTAAATTGTAAATACTCTTCAAGAACAGGATTTGTGGTGTAAGTTGGGGCTTTAATATATTTATGCAGAAATATATCATTTAAGGACTAAAAGTTTAGGGGAATTAGCTCATTTTGTGTCTCACAGCACTTAAGTGAATAAGATCTCTCTATAGGAAACCATGGTACTGATGRTATTCATGGGGAGGACAACTGGTGGACATCCGTGTGAAAACATTGCCTGATGCTGCTGTTCTAGGGCAGGTTGTCTGGGTTGTGTCCCTTAGGGTTTCTGCCCCTAACCCGTTACTTCTGTGGTTATATATATTTTGGTCATAGCTCTTGTGACTCCGAGGTAACTGGTCTAGACTTTCTTGACGCAGAGGCCACGTGCTCTGTACAGCCATGGACTGGACTTGGGCATCAGAGAGATTCGAGCGAGGAGCAGGCGCTTCAGCAGAGGTCATGTAGCCAGAGACAAGGTGGAAAAAACCATTGTGTAGATATGTAGTGCCTCTTTCAATATCCTCTGCGCATGGTATATTTCCTTTCAGGAAGGGCATCTAGAATGGCTTATAACAACTTGCTATGCTTCAGGAAGGAGAGTAAAAACAAACAAGGTATGCTATAGCCGAGAGAAGGCTGTAGAGCATCAGATACATGTTGCCATAGCAATGTTGCATGTAGGGCATAAAACGCAGAATAGTAAGAAGCCAGCAGGGTCATTAACATCATCAGCAGGCTCAGCGGAGCACAACTCTATGGTAGATAAAATGGCTTCAGACTCCTCTTCAAACAGTGTCTGGAGGATGCGACACAAAAAGAGTGAGGATAGTAAGAAAAAGCAGCAACCAACAGAATAGAAACAGTGGGCTGGAAAAGACTTGCTGTAGGACTGCCAGTGACCCCTGAAGCAGCTCCTTTGGGCATCTCACATACTGTGATGAGTTTGCAAAGCCACCACACTGGGGACCTCCAGAGATTTCCCATCTGGAGGGATTCTGACGGATGCTCCAAGGATGTATCACAGCTCCTTGGGGTGAAGAGTGTGGCCACARCTCAGGGATGCTCTGCACATTGCATTGCCCTGCAGTCCTGAGAAGGAGATGGTTACTCCCTCTTCCTTCCCTGCAAGAGCATCTAGAATTATCTCTGGGCCTTGGTGTATGTTGGAAAAGGTGTAAAGTGAGGTTCTGGTTATGTACGAGATGCTAACAAAGGGAGGGAGGATTAGTAATAATAATACAAATATTAAGCAAAAAGAATCTATTTCATATGCTAACACAGCAAGGAGAGACTATAAGTACCGCTGCTTGTAGGTACTGAGTATGTTGTGTGATCCAGTATGTGAGGACACATCTGTGTTACACCCACTTAGCTTGCAACTCATAATATCAATGAGAATGCACATTTCAGCTCTTTAGGGGGCTGCTWCTAGTGCCATTTCCTGAATTTCCAGGGAACAATTGTTGCAGGGGAAATAGAATGATTGATTCCATATTATCAATGCTGTAAAATCATCTCCAGATGCCCATCAGCTTAAAGCAGTGTAACTGAAATCAGTGTGGGCTGAAGATCTGCATACAAATTGGGGTCAGTATTAACAGGGCCAGACCTTCAGCTGCTGTGAGATGGACCAGCCACCCTCAACTCGGGAGACTTCTGCTCTCCCACAGCAGTTCATGGTGGGGCTACATCTTTTACATGATTAAAAGTTAGCAGTTTTGCAAGTTWTTTTGATATAAAATTCTGGTCAGTTTATGACTCACCACATTTTTTTCTATGTATGCTTTTAACTCCTCTAAAATTCTAGAGCTAAAGTGACTATTTTTTGCAGAGTTTCTATGATGCTTAATTAAAAAGACAAGGTTTGGAGTTGAACTCACTGATTAAATGTTACTGTTTTAAACAGGAGTCATAATCAGAAAAATCAGAAATCATTAACCACTGAAACAAAACTCATGGAAAGTAGTTGGGTTAAACAACGCTGGGTGGAGTCTTGTGCAGTTTTAATACTGAAATATCTTAAAGTAATCATACACATGTGAGGAAGAATCTAGGAAGAAGGACTGAAAAGTACCGAGCATTAGACCTTGTAAGAGTTTCTGTAGGGCAAAGGGCGAATTTTCTGTGCGATTTTTGTTTTTAGCTAGTGGTCATGATACTAAAATTCAGCTGTCAGACTAGAAAGAAGCTGAAACAAAGAAGTCTCTGACCTCCTGTTCTGGCACATTTCCATGTTACTGCCTTGCTCCAAGGTGAATGAAGTGCATTTGCACCAGTTCCTTAAGGAAATGCCCTCTCCCTGCGCTGTGGAAATGCAGACAGGAGATTACGAACTTTTCACTCATTCCATGAAGGCTTTGGCAACTTTGTGCTCCTGAGAAGGTTCACTGTGCTGCGTGCTAGCAGTGTCTCCTGACAGTGCTACTGGAGAGCTGCAGATCAGTGATTCTTCGACTTGCAAGTGAATCAATTGAACTACTGCAACATCTAATTATTTTGCAGTTAGTGTGAAGAATATACAAATGACCATTATTGGAAATGAAAGCAATTGATCCAGCATGTACAAACCAGAGAAAGAGGGTGACAGGTGAAAACTTGAGGTCAGATCCTTTGATATCCTTCACAAGAGCTTTAATGACCTCACTGGAGTTGTGTTGAGTAACATGAGCTAAGAACATGGTGCATAAAATTTAATGTTCCTTGAACAGTTTCAGGATTTAGTAATAATGTAGCTTATGTATACACCTACACTGGAATTTTCAAAGCTACCTAGGGGAACTTAATGCTAATTGTAATGGAAATGGGCACTCAGTGCCCTTAAATGGCTTTCCATATCTCAGCAACATAGTGCAGGGGAGCATGAGATCACCCATTACACAGATCTGTTGCTCGACTCCTCGTGGCTTTTTACACGTGTCCCTGGATTTCGCTTTCAACCAGACATCAGCACCTTTCCCTCCATTAAGGAGGCTGGGTTATAATCATCCTGATACAAATTTCTGCTGTTCTGCTATAGTGAACCAACAGCTTGGTAAGTAAGGGCAGGGTGATACAAATTTTCTAGTTTTCAATTTTAACATGACTTTGTAATTTAAAAAGTAATTCAGGAAAGACACATTTTGGAACTGATTGCTGCTGTTGTTCTCATTGCTGTTTCTCCTTTGACTGCTCMGAATACAACTACTGTATGAGAAAGAAAATAATTTTAGGTGTTACCGTAAATTCATCCCTAGCACAGTTCCATTAAAACTAATGGAATTACATCAGGATTAGTTTTGGCCCACTTCTGAGTTTTTAGACCCTGGGAATAAATCACATTATACTTGTCATGAGGTAAAATGTCTGGTACTATCTAGTGTGAAATCATATTTCTACCTTTATTGGTGTTGGAGTGTAATGATGACTTSTATTACTTTTCTGGTGGTTAAAATACTATGCTCTTTTAGGGGATCTTATCCAGTCCTTCAGGGACTTTTCATGACTGACTGCAGCAAATTGTGATGTGCATACGTAGAGGTGTGTGCGTGTGTGTACAGGTGTAGAGACATATATAGATGTGAACACACACGTAAGGGACAGGAAACAGATGCGTTCAGAGATGTTTTTATATAATGTTTTGAAGTAACTTACAAACCTTGCAATTTTTCAACCTGCTGCTTCTATTGATTAAATAAGTCTTTAAAAATTAAGAGCAAAATAATATCTAAACAAGTTAAATTTTACTATTCAGCGTGGAAGATGAAACTCTAATTTCCATGCACTTAGCTGTTGCTGCTGCTTTTTTGGATGGATCTTGAGAGATTTTTTATTAAAATGCAAATAGTGTAGCTACAACTGTTCCCTGATTAAATGGAAGAAGCATCACTTAGTACTCATTGAAGTCAAATGTAATCAAGATAGAATTGATTTTATATTCAGTTCATGTAAACACTGCTCATTCTAGCTCTTAAAAAATCCATAAAATAACAAAAAAATGCCAGCTTTATTTTTCACATGGATACAAGGTAAGGCAAACCTGCTGCGTGCACTTAGAACAGTGATAACTCAGCCCAAGATAGCTATGAAATTGATACTACTCCACTATGTCCGCTTCCTGAGGGTGTGGGAATGTGACATTTTCACCCGTTGAGCAACGTTGGGACCTTTCAGCAAGTCCGCAGCTCTTACAAGCTGCACGTTACCTGTGCATGATTGAGGTAGGAGAGCTCTTTCTGCTTCCTCATTGACCACAGGACGAGTATCTTGAGTTGCTAGGCAGTTACTGCGTGCTAGGAAGGTGGGCACGCTGCCACTAATTGTGGAGGACCTACGTGTTGGCTTAGTTTTCAATATCCATTTGCTTCTTGGGAATAACACTGTAGCCCCAGAGCTAAGAAAACACCTAGTGGTAGATAGGTCTCCTGTAGCCAGGTTTGACCCCTCAACCTGCGCAGTGAGGGCTGAGATCAGAGTTCTCCAGGCCTGGGCCGCTGGCCGGGCAGAAGGCCGAGCAGAGCRGTGGCTGTGGTTCGGCAGTTGCTATTAAATTTATTTACAAAGTTTTAGGCTCAGTTAATTGAGCTTGCAGTGGTGCCCATTGAGAAGTGCAGCAGTGTGAGAGGAGCTGTAAATCAGCTCGCGATGCAGGCAGATGCAGGTGCAGTTACCTGCTACTGCAAGCACAGACTGCAGTTGGAGGGAAAGGGAGCTTTGCGTGGAGATGCCAGCTCTGCGGAGCCACTAAAATGTCCCTACGGCGCTGCGCTCCCTGAATCCCTCTGCTCAAGCAAGCGATGGGGGAGGCTGGTTGCAGGGATTTGCTGTTCCACGTATCCCCTCTGTGTGTGTGAGGAGACCAGCCATGACTGGTCCTGCTGAAGAAGGTGTCTGTATTTGTTTTGGCTTTTGGGCTGGTACTTAGATACACATATACAGAGAAAACCTTACAATACTTAAGGATGAGGCAGCAGGYGTTCCTGTTTCTACCTCTCTGACCATGGGCTTTAGGAGTACTAACTGTTTGCAGGCCAAACATGAAACAAGCTCCATCTTCTGCTGCTGATACATCCTCCCCCCCTCTCCCCCCCCATCCTTGATTTTACTTTTTTCATATTGATCTAAGAAGAGAATAGAACTTTAAGTGAGATGCCTGGCGTTTTTTTGAACAGCAGTTTAGACCATGTACAACAAAAACATTAATATTAATGCTA
The DNA here is from genome assembly GCF_003342845.1 of Nothoprocta perdicaria. Taxonomy (NCBI): domain Eukaryota; kingdom Metazoa; phylum Chordata; class Aves; order Tinamiformes; family Tinamidae; genus Nothoprocta; species Nothoprocta perdicaria. Next base: position 5,932,294 of record NW_020454316.1, on the reverse strand, counting down.
TGCTAGTCTTATGCTAGTCTTTTAGCAGTTAAAACTAGATTTTTCATGAAGAAAATTGTATTTTGAATTACTGTGTATTCTCATGGTTTTATGTATTCAGTATTTTTCCATGGCTTATGACTCCTAATAACAATCATCATGCACATTTCACAGACATTACGCCAAGTGGTTTAAACTTTAAGAAGTTTCTTCTTTTACAAGCTTATTTTTACAAAGCAAGTTAGACCCCTGATCCATTTTAGCATCAATAGTAAGTGCAAATGGAAATTAATTTGGTTTGCAAAATGTGCTTCAGAAGGTGGTTAAACAAGTGAAATCAACAAATCAAAGGTTGTTCTTAGAGCAGGTGCAGAGTGTGTGCCTCGGAGCACATGTCCTAATGAAATCCCTATAGAGGAAATCATGGTCAATTTTAAAGCCCAGCACGCGGGATCCTTCGTGTGTCTTGTGGTGGTGGTTCAGTGCCCTCATGTTCACTTAGCACACAAGTCTAATTCTAAATAATCTGTTGTCCGTGCCTAGCTGACACAGTAAAAAACAAAAGCATTCCTTAATGTGATTCCTCAGCCTGTGTTTCATTGAAAAGCTACCTGATATATATTTTTCCTTTTTTCTGCTCATAGAGGAATAGACAATTTTGAAGTGTTCCAGCTGTCTGTTGTTGTAAGTGCAGGTCGGTCTTCACGTTTGTTGGGTTGCTAGGGAAAGCATGCAGCTTTTGTTGCTTTTGTGTTATAGCTGCAAGCACTTATCTGTTCCTCCAGCAAACAGTGTTTGTATCGAGTTCTTTGAAAGCAGTGCATTCATTTGGGCTTAAGACAGAATTATGACAGCAGCAGACAATTAGTGGAAGGAGGTTAGCCCAACGGTTCTTTTGCAGATAGGGGACTCTGCTTACTCAGATTCATTATTCATTATTCAAGAACTATTTCCTTGAATTGCCAGATAGTGGAAGGACAGATTTTTGCTGCAGTAGAGAAATCCTATTTACCGAATATGCTGTCTATGAAGCTGTAGGGTTTTGTGGAGACTGATGGGCTTCAGTGATCCACCAGGAAGCGGTGAGGAGTTGGAGCGTGAGAGAGGGATTGAGGAAGCTGATGTGCTGGGACTGTGATCTGTAGTGAGAATCTGGAACTTGAATTTTTCATATCCACGGAATGCCTGAGGTTGGAAGGGACCTCTAGAGATAAGTAAAAAGCTCATGTATCTTTTTCCAAATTMAAAAGTTCAGTTTTTATTTAAAAGTGTGGGCATTTTTGCCCAGTTCTGTTTTCCTGGTAAGTTCAAGAATGGGTTTGTATTTGTTCCAGTGCAAAACACGAAACATTTGGCAAATATTTACCTCATGATGTGGTAACRTGGGAAGTTCTCACAGAATGGAGTTGTTGTCGTCCTGTCAGCGCATTTACCGGCATTCCAAAAATGACACCAGCCTACTGCATGTCTCTGCTCCTGGTTTATGGACATTTTGTTGCATATTCAGCAACATGTGTGTTTTTCAGTAATCGGGATATAAATGGCGGACTGGGAAGAGGGCTGTTTGTTCACAGCTCCAAAGGTGGTGCTTTAAGCCAGACATTGGTGTGTTGTCCTTGCAGAAAGGAACCAGTGCTTTCAGCCAAGGCAAGGGAGCTGCAACAGCCTGGGAGTCACTGTGAGGATCACAGTACCAAAAAAAAAAAAAAAAAAGTACTTAAAATTGCCTGAGTGAAGAATAGATTGATCTCGCATTCTCCTTGGTATTATCCTCTGAAGCTCTGGGGAAAAGGTGAATATACCTGACAATGCAGCCAAAGTGAGCCCGGCTGCTGAATGAGAGGTGCATTGTTTGGGCTRTATACAATTGCTGAGGTGCCAGTCACAGACTTTGCCTGTCAAAGAGCAAGAACTCTGCTGTCTTTTCAGAAAAGCATTCTGGTAGTGGCTGCTTCGAATATATAATCCCCATGATGGAAAATTGGATAGTGTAGAATTTATTTTCTCCCCATTAAAAATTTGTAATTCTCTCCATTAAAAGAAAAGCAGGATCTTCTTTCCCCCATTCAACTCACTTAATAAGCCTGTAAATATTGAGGAATGTGACTTGTTCATTTTCATAAAACTTTATGATAGTTTATAAAGAACCGACAGAAGAAAAATAATCCCCCTCTCCACCCAAATGAGTGGTTATGAGTTGTGTGTCCTTTCCAGTGGCAGTTATTTCTAGTCACCTTTAACTTGTCCAGCTTTAAATTTTGATAGTCATGATGTAATTGTGAAACTCAGGCCTTAGGGAGCGAAGGTGACTGTTCTCTGTGTGTTGCTGACTTAAAAAAAAAGGCTGTGGAAAGGAAACAGGCTGTTAGCAATTTCCCAGTAGCCTCCCAGGGCTGCTGGTGTGACATTAGGTGTGTTAGTGGGCTGGGTGGCGTGCTGAAATTGCTTGAACCTGGGAGAGGGCAAAGCTCTAGACATAGAGCATAGACAGCCAGGGTCCACATCACCTGTGTATCTGGCTCATTGAGTCCAACGCAACATGGACATGTCATGTTGGCTACCAGATAATTTTCCTTTCCCTTTTAGCGCTCAAGCACCTCTATAGTGAAATAGTTCTGGATTCCAGGTTATTGCAAAGAATACAATTCTTGTTCTGGCAACACCCTGATGTCATTTTGTCATTTATGTGCAGCTCCTAATGTCTAATGAGATTTGAAAATGATACTGTCTTGAAGCCAGTGTATAATTCCCYGAACATGCGGTAAATGAAACACACTTTCTAATTGAAGGTGTTTATAGCTACAGAATTGCTGGATCTCCATCTCCTCTCTTTGAAATAAAATTTCTACCATATTTTGAATATCCCTGGCTGTGTTTTTCTTCCGAGGCATGTTAATGCACAGTAAACCAGGACTCTCCACAGAGACTCTCCACATCAGGATTCTCCACAGTGGATGTCTGTAGTAGATCCACGTTACCTCCACAGTGTGTTTCTGCTGATGTCAGCTCTTGCTCTAGATGTTGTTTCCCATTTCCCAGCGGTGTCATGTGAGCTTCAGGAGATACTTCATTCAGGAGATGAGTGCTTCGTGGCAGCACAGCGAAGGAGAAGGTTTTGTTTTGATGCTGAAGCATTCTTTTCCACTTAGCTCTGGTTGGTGAAAATAGCTTTGGGAGTGTCTTAGATCTAGAAATGTTGCAGTGTCCTGTTCTTTTAACTGTCTTTGAAGTCTGTACAGGCCCTCCAGTGTATGCGTTGTGTTATCTACACCTACTGCTTTTCCCCTTACTTTTCAATTCAGAGCTGTGACTGCTTGGTTGATGTGTCTCTATGTATTGCTTTAATTCTATTTCATATCATACATTATTTATATACAAGTGTTTTAAACTGCAGGTTCTATTGTATGCTCTGAGCATTATTTTGGTGGTTGAAGCCCGACCRTGGCTCTCCTTTTAAAAACATGGGCTGTGACACAAACCTACAGTATAAAGCTGTTAATACAAGGATTAAACACTTGCTCAAAAATTGAAGTAAATATTTATTTAGATAAAGAAGTAGGGACTCGTAAAGATGAAACACTTTTTGTCTAATCTAATTTCTAGTTGCATGGTATGCAGCTAATCTAGATGTGGTACCATAAGCCTAGGATATGCAGGAAGGAGAAAGAGAAAAGAAGAATCTAAAGCAGGATCTAGATGCTTGCTGTATGCTACCCTTGGTACCCAAGTGGATTTAAAGAAGGGAATAAGGAGAATCTTGGCTCTGCTTCCTTGTCTGGCAGCAAGAGTTATTTGGCCAARTCTGTGGAGGGACATGAGGTGATGGGAGCTGGAGGACCTCTCACCAGGGACCCCAGTAAGGAGTGGGAAAGGAGCAACAGTGACATATGGCCCAAAGCCAATTTCACGCCCTTTCCTGGGATAATGCGTYGCTTAGGACAGCGAGAAAAGGAGCTCAAGTGAACTCGTGTTAGTCTCTAGAGTTGGTCTCCTGTGAAAAGACGAGCAGAAGACCTTACAGTCTTGCAAGCAGTTTTGGACCTTGTCTTTTTGTTATTCTGTGAGCCTCTAGCATCACTCATTGAYGTGGAGGCTGTTTTAAGTCGACCAATATTATCATCTTATGCCATCATCATCACATATTGTAGCATCTCAATACTGTTTCGAAATAATGAATGGAGTTGTCAGTTAGATTAGATGAATTACCTAGCACAGGAAATGTTAAACTATTTCTATACAAAATACTTTAGCACCAAAAAACATCCAGCAATGCTATAGAGGAAAAATACCATGGAGGGGAAAAAAAAAAACCCTTTTAGCAAATGAAAGMTTTTAGTATGGATGAACCAACTCACTTCTAAATTCACCTTTATTAATGAAAATGGATGATAATTGAGTTGCAAAAAATGCAATTCAAGTCCTTGAAGTGGGGGAGGGGACCACAATCAGTAATAATATTACAGTTCATTTTCACATTTAATTATAACTATATAGTCATGTCACAACAATGCTAAGCCTTGTATATAATATGTAGAAAGACAAAACTAGTACAGAACAGGGCAACTCTCCTTTGGGGAGAGGAGGGGAATTCGTAATACTGTCTAGTAAAGTAGCACTTTGCACTTCCAATTAGTGGTGTTCTACAATAATGCTGCCTTTGTCTGCAGTTAGTTAGGAGGAACTCACATAAATTAGAACTTAYGAACGTGGCATATCAATAAGGTTGTGAACTGTGAGATGCCTGGAGAATGAGAAACAAAGAGTAGATTAGCGTTGGTCAAATGGGTGGATGAAAGAAGAGCAATTCATTCCAGAGCACATGTATCCTCATGCAGAGAGGTTTATAATGAATCAGGATTAATGGTTAACTAAAGTGGTGTAGATAAAGAATAATTATGGAGACTTTATGAGACTGTATTACAACTCTTTAAGCCATTTATCTATCAGAAGGTGAAAAGGCTAAGGCTCATCAAGACAAGTTGGGATTCCAGGTTGCTGAGTGGTATGAAATAGGAACATAAGATACAGATTTTGGTTAGTTCACAAACATAGCTACCTTGGGGGCTTCATGAAATACAAACATGTAAAACATCAGAAGATAACTAATTTGGCAAAGGAGGAGAAAAAGACATGTGGCAGAGTCTTTCCAAAGGTGAGGAAGATGAACATTTTAATGTAAGTAAAACTACTTAAAGCAGTGCTTCGTGTTTATCTGGGAAACAAGCGTCAGTTGCTAGCCCGTTCTTATTACCATTTTCAAAGTTGGGTTTAAAGTATAATGGCTTGTTCTTTATGATAGAGATACCATGAATATGATTCAGTCCCTTTCACTTTTTTTTTTTTTAAATGTTAGCCCAGGAGAGAGAATGGATGAATACAAATGGCAAAATCCTATTTCAAGAAGACCAAACTGTTAGTATGCATTAGTATTTCCAACACTATTGGCTTTAATGAAATCTGTCTTTTCAGTGGAGCTGGTTAGAGTTACAAAATATTTTTGCAAAGTATCTAGGGCCGACCCAGCTTGGGTTGCCCTGGGAGCAGTAGGAGCAGTTTTCAGAGCTTTCAAAAACCTTGTCCGTGTGTTGGCTCTTTACCAACGAGTGCCAGTTTTGCTGCCTGACCGAAAGGCCGGGGAGAGGACGAGCAGCCCCATGCCCTGTCTGTGGCTGCTGCTTCAGCAATACCCCCCACTTCCCGAGGATTTGGCACAGGTCTTCCAAATCTACTTGGCCTACTTTCATCTCCTAGCATTTTCAATATACCTTTTCTAGATTTCTTTTCCCCCCTCCCCCTTAAAATATGAACAGCTCATTTGCAGCACCTAAAAAAAAAAAAAAAAAAAAAAAAAAAAAAAAACACTTTTTTTTTCTTTTTTTGAATGGGGAGCCAACAGCCAGTAAAATTTTCTCATTGAAGTTTTTTTAGTACAAAATGGAGTTGAGTTTAAGTTTTTGAAGTGTTTTAGATGGCCCCAGAATCTGGATCAAAGGGATATCTAACTCCTTGTTGACTTTCATCCTATTTATTGTGTGTTAAATAAGGTATATTTCTTTTATACACAGCTTGCTAACATTTTACACTACTGTTTGCAATGGTTTGATGAATGCTGCAGAGAACAAAGCAGGAGCCGCTAAGTCTACTCTTTGCAAACTTTAAATTAAACTCAGTAACATGTTTGACAAAAAGAAGAACTTTGCAGTGGGAAGAAGGGCAAACCAAATTCATTCTTCAGTTGGTTCAGCTAGATAGCTTGGTAATTAATTACTTTTTTGTACATTCAAGGAGTAGTGCGGTGGCATATTACTTTGCAAATACAGCAAAATGAGCTTTCCTGCTACARGGAATAACGTAGTGACAGGGACCACCTGGGTAGTCATGACTGCTGAGCTAGAYAAGCGAGTACAGAGATACTTGCTCTTCCCATCGCATTTCTGCTTTCCTTGGGCTAGTCTGAGCATCAAATCTGGACTCAGCCAGCTTTCTTCCTGAATGGACTGATGAGCCAGCCTTACCCTTCTTAGCAGAGCMGGGTCTGCCCGGAGGAATCCCAGTAACCCTGTCAGGGTGCTCATCTACAGCTGTGTCGTGGCATGCTGGCATGAGTGTATTTATAGTTTGAGCTGTTGTGCCTTTCCATAACACATGTTGCCATATGGTGTGCACCTGTGGGAGCTGACAGCACATTTCCRAGCAGCGTGACAGGTTTCCATGCTCAAACTCACCTTGTTAATTCCCCCCCTCAACCGTGWACACCAAAATATGTATGCATGAAAGCTTTCTGCAGGGAAGGATAAAGACCTATAGACTTTCATGCTACAGTTTTGTTTGTTTTTGAATGAAAACAGAAGAGGATGTTATCCTTACCATCTGCTGGTATGTTATTAGGATATAGATCTTTAAAGGTGGTCTCAGGATGTGTTGTGAGAGCTGGTATGTTTGCCCTGATACAGGTGGCACAAGSAGAAAAGGACTTTCCCAAGAGTATCCAAGAAAAAGTCATGGCAAAGGCAGGACCAGGGTTCCCTGAGCCTCAATAACCTGCCCTCCTGTGCCACTAGTAACAGGCTACCTGGAGCAGTGCTGATAAAGGGACTTCCAGTGTGCCTGGGCTCAGTTTCCTGATGCCTTGGGCTTCAGGAGATTCTTTCTGGAAAGCCCAGGCTTGTAGATCATAGTGATACGGGGTCTGTGTGTGACACTGAGTACGTCGCCTGCCTAAGTGGATAGCAGGGTTGCAGAGAGGACGAGGACACGGCTGGTCCCGGCTCTGCCCGCTGAGCTCGTGCTGCAGGCGCTGTGTGTGAGCCTGCTTCCCTGCAAGATAACAGGACTGACTCCCATCTGAGATTGTAGACCGTAAAACAAGGTAAATCTCTTCAGCGCCATGCTGTTCCCATTATGACAGCAATATTACACTTCAAGCTGTCCAATAATCTTTGCTGTCTTCTATCACGATGATTGCATACTAGGTTTCTAGGAAAAAGCATAAAAATTAGCGTTTCAAAATGATAATGCTTTCATATTCTGGTTTACAAGCTCCCAATGTGCTTTAGCAGTACTCCTTATTGAGCCTCAATGTGGGAGTAGATGAAGGCTGGTTTTGTGCATATGCTGCAGGGAGGCACCTGCGGGCTAAAAGGCCTGGGATCTGAGTTGCTGTAGGTGGGATCAGGTTTGTAATGCGTGTGATAAGACGTGTCTGAGAAGAGTAACCAGCAGACTTTGACCAAGTCCCTGATGGCAGGTTAATTAGTCCCTTTCCTCCACCAATCCTCAGCTTGCTGTGTCCTGCTTCTAATTGGAATTAACTGTCCAGCATTTTAGTGGGGAGGGAGGCTTGCACTCTGTGTCATAGAAGAGGTGACCTCCCAAAAGCCTGAAGCACATTATTCTTCATTGCCCAGCTGCTAAATCTTTTGTCACCCTTTGGTTGGAGGAGATATTTCTTCAAGCATTTCCTTCTTTGCTATGACCTAAATATATTGGGCTAATGATATTTAAACAGATTAATCCAGTTTATTTTGTGATGGTAAGTGATTATGGTGTATTCACATATGCAGCTGTGCTGCTATGTTCATGACTGTTGATGTCTTTGGTGGGGTGATGCTGCATCCTACCTCACCTGCAGGTTTAGGCAATGGAAACGATGCCTTTTTCTAAGTCCAGCTTTACTGGCAGGGGAGGCAAAGTCACTAGACTTTGCCCTATTGTGGCAAAGCAGGATTATGCCTTTTATTTGAGGAGTTCTACCATGGAGGTGAAAATCTTCAGTAGGGACACAGTGCAGGTATCTGCAGAGGACAGGTAACTCCCTGATTGCTGGAGCAAGTTTGCACCATCTTGCTTGTCAGCAGCCACAGGATGAGTTTGGAAGCCTTGCCACTTAAATTAGCTTGGACAACCATATGTATCCTGTCCTGTAATAGCGAGAGGCCTCAAAAGAAGGGGTGCACAGTGTTGGCTGCACGGCTTTGTGGCTGATGCGGGAGGCAGTTCTCCATCAGAGATGTTTGGTTAATGCAAACACTGCTTCTAGACATTTTCTGCAGGAAAGCTAATTTTTTTTAAGCATTAGCGCAATACAAAAACTTTATCAACTAGCCACGTAGTATTATTTTTAGTTCTGAATTTGAAGAGCACACACATGTGCGTCTGTCTGACTGCCTAACAGCTGCAGTCCACTAGGGAAAATCAGAAGGCAAAAAAACAGAGCAGTGATTTTGTTTGTCTGAGCAGATGAGAATAATTTATATGTGCGAGCTATTTATAGAAGGGCTGCAGCAAGCTAATTAATTGTTTATAGGGAGAACTTTAAAGTGCATAACCTGAGATTTGACATTCTCTGTAATAATTATAATTAGAGATGAGCTGGAATCAAAAATCAGGATGTGAACAGAGATGCATTTTGGAAAAGTTTTGAATCCGATCCAGATCTCAACTGTGCAGCACTCTGMAGCCATTAGGATAGGCTAGAATGAAATCCCAGGTTGGAATTTGGCCCTTTGTATTTTGCTAAAGTGAAAATCTGGATCCACATCGTGTGATGTGAGCCAGCTCCTAATTACCTTTTGGCATAGTAGGGAAGCAGGTTTGACTGGTGGTGTTATGTCTTGATTTTTTTTTTTTTAAAAAGTGACTCAAGTCAAATCTTGAGTTAGGATTTGATAAAGCTATCATTGAAATTTATATGATGATTGTCAAACTTCTAAATTATCATAATAATAGCCTAATTTTTGTGAAGACTTTGAGTTTTATTTWAAAAAAAAGGCATATAGCTGTTGTTCAGATTTGAAGGAATAATAGAAAAGAATCTGAAAGCTGAATTTGGAAAGGCAGCGGGATTTAAGTTTTGATTTCAGTCTAGAGCTTTCTAATTTTTTTCTGATTCTCATACAAAATATTCTGTATATATTTCAAATATTCTGAAGCTTGGGTCCAATTCTTAGCTAATGAGAAATTAACTACTGTTTAGTATATAAACAAACAGACAATTGTGAATTAGTGATGAAAGACCAATAAGAAGCTAGAGAGTTAAATCTCAGTCAAATATTTAACTTAGCCAGTACATTTCAGTTTATGTAAGATGTCTCTAGGCAGAAAGATAACTGCATCCGAGGAAGACTACATCCTGCCTAATTCGATTAGTTAACAAATATGCAAGTGTGTTGGCCTGAATTTTTTATTTTGTTTGTTTTTTCTTCTGCTTACCATAGGTAATCACTTAAGAGCTTACGATACTTTTTGTAAGATATTGGAGAACTTGTAAATCCTTTCTGTCTCTGGATGGCCATGAATTTCATCAGATGGGTCAGAAAAGCTGTGTGGGGGTAATAGGATGAGCATGGGCCCTGCAGGTTTTGCTTCTGCAGCAACAGAGCTGGTTGATGGTCAGATAATGACAGAGGACTTGCACATAATTGCAGCACATTTTGGTCATGCTAGACCCTTTATGGACAATTCTGACCGTGGCTGTCTAGCTTTCTGCGTTGCATAGACCATAACCTTGCCCGCAATAGTGCTTTTAATTTAACAGCTATGGGCATGCTTTGGTGCTGGTGCTGTTTCAATTTTGTTCCATCCTGTTCATCCAGGATGGTTTCTTCTGGCTGCCGYGGCTGAGCTTATGCTGCATTTACTTTCACTCTTACTTTGACCTCCTATTTTGTTATGGACCTAAGCCCTTTTATGTGATAAATGCTGGGGCTATTTTCAACTTGCTGTCAGTGCATTTCTAGAGAAATGTTTGCTGGGCCAGTTCCTGAGCTTCATAATCTTCTGTTCCAGCAGCTGCAGCTCTTGGGCAGAATCTTCAGCCTAGGTGAACTGAACTGTTCYCTCCATGTTCAGCACAGGCCTGAAACTGAGGCTTGACCTAAAAGATGATACAGTTTTCCCTCRTGTGAGTCATAGAAAGTGTTTCATGCCTCAGGGGCACCTTCTGTAGATACCTAAATATGTCACTAATAAAATATTCTCCCATTGCAATGGATTAAAAGGAAAGGGTTTGTTTTATGTAGCACAACTAAACAGCTCATCTGACCTGCCTCTCAGCAGAGCCCTGTGCTAGTTCAGTGCTGCTCGAGGAGCTATTCATCATTCCTGTCTTCCTCAGTGAACTTGCAAGTCTGTCTAATAAGGACCACACACATAATCTTTTGCTTATGTAATGATCTGTTTATCAGTATGAGGTGAGAATTTGACCTGGTAATACAAACTTGGGTATTCCCAAGATGTGTCAAGACGCAGTTTCCTCCTGCTGCTTGGCTTATACCTAATCCTTTTGCATCTTTCTTGTGCTTTCCATTACGTCGCTCTTTAAGCCATACTCATATATGTATATGCGACTTATCACAGAGAACTTTTCACTGCCTGGTTATATAGTGTATGYAGTATGGGATTGTCATGTGAAGTAAGTTGTGTGTGGTTCAAATCATTTTACTAATGCCATTGCAATGAAAGTAAACTGCTGAGGTGGCTGTCTTCTGAATGTGTACTTATCCCCATTCAATTTTGAGTGATTAAGGGGAAATAATTTAAGAGTTGTTGTATAACTCTCCTTTCTATCTTTCCCAATGATGAAATGCTTTTGTTACTGCTTTCCAAAATATTTGCCTTTGGGTATGCACCAAACTTGAACAATTTGAATCTAAAAGGTAAAACAAACAAAGAAGTAATCAGGGCAGGCTAGAGCAGGGAAATGAAAACCAGGCTGCATATTCAACTAGAGCCGACAGTTGTGTTCAAAGAACAAGAATCCAGGTTTTGGCATCCGTTTGTACTGAGGTGGGTTCTGCAGGACTCTGAATTTTGCTCTGTATGGTCTTGTAAAAAGAAAAAAAAAAAGTTTTTTCTATGTTTTAACAATGTAATTATATCTTCTGATGAGACAGCTTTTGTTTCATTTCAGAGATGAAGCCATTACAAAGACTTTCTATATGTCTAACATGGAAAGTTCTTGTAGAAATTCAAGCACTGCCCACGATGGCCTGAATTAGTGTTGCAATGCTGAAGCATTGTGGAAACAGCACGCTTTGCCTGTCCGTTGTAAAGCTGGGCTGCACGTAGGGTTTGGTCATTTGTCTGAAATTTTGATGATCTGGTGGTCTCAGGCAAAAGACAATCCTCGCTTTGCACCTAGGCAGCATTTCTGGGTAGGTGACAAGGCCATTGGTAGGGGAAACTGGAATGTTGGATGGCTGCAGGGATGGATGAGGGAGCCTTTGGTTTCACATGAGCCTTCAGATCCATTTGAGCTGAGTGACTTCATGAAAGTAGACTAGCAGAGCCTTGCAGTAAGATTTCTGCTCCATCTGGAAACAAGAGAGAAACAAATGAATGCATGCAGCATTTTTGTCTTGTTTCATTTTATGTCCAAATGAAAATTTCAAAAAGTACAAAAAGCATGTATTGTGAAGTGGCATACAGAATTTTCAGCCAAGCTTAAATTTATCTATGCAAAAGAAAGCAAAAATAAATCTATGTCCCTCCCTTTCTGAATCAACCAAAACTTGAGATAATATTTACCTTAGTTTACGAGATCATATTCTGTGTGTGTATATGTGTATTCTTGCAGTAGCTTTCAAAGTGAATGAAAAATTTGAACAGAAGTAATTTTCCTTGTGTACCTGCACCTTCCAATTACATCTGGACTGTTGATCTTTGCATCTGCTCTGTCCTTCCCTGCACCAAATCACAAAGCCATTCCTTATCTTGTGCAGCTGAATTTTTAATTCAGAGATTTAAATTAAGCTAACTTGACTCCTCAGGCAAGAGTCCAAAGCCTGTAAGCAGAAAACAGAATTTGCTTTATGAACCCACTGTGAACTGAAGCATGCAAGGTTTGTCTGGCTTTAGTTACCTGTTTCCAGGGATACTTGAATCTGCTCAAGTAACTTCTATGTTTCTAATTTTCTCTTTCATCTTATCAGGAGAATTGTGTATGTTGGGTTTCTTCTGCAAGCTTCAAATGCTGCCTGGGGGATGAATGACAGTGATGGTCAGTTTCCTTTAAAGTCTATGCCTTGATAAAGTGTATTTTACATATTAATTGACATAAGTGATTGGTTGAATTTGTATGGGAACCAGATTGAAGGTATGTACAGACCTGTGCTTTATCCCAAGAGGTCTGTTACCTTTGATATAATGAATTGTAAATAAAGATCACCAGACTCGCCCAGTTAAGAAAGAAAAGATATGCAATTCTAGCAAGTATCTTGGGAGATCATGTTAAATCATGAAGTGGRTACTCGTATGCAGAAAGTATGTGCATGGGACTGCGGGAGTAGACASACTGCTGTCGTGTTCCTGCACGAGCACTGTACTAGAATAATCCTTTTTCATCATTGCAGCCTGATGGGCATTAATAAAATAAGCTCACTAATGTAAAGATATTCTGCAACTTCGCCTCAGGTACTTGTTTTCAGGCTTATAGGAAAATAAATAAAACGCACAGAACAATTTCTCATCACCACTGGGACTATATGCCAAGATGACTTGTCAGGACTCCTGCAGCTTCAGTGCCTTTGCACCTATTTCTTCCACCTTTACCCCTTYTTTTTATTTTTAGCTTTCACTTTATTGTTTTTAAATTCAATGAGATAATATAGCTACCTCAGGGGAGGAATTTTAGGCTATACCATGGTGAAAATGGCATCCTCTAAGAAGTTATGCTATTATTTTTTAGCTTTTAAGAAACATGTATAGAGGCAATGTAATGAAAGCTTTTAGCTAAACATACAGTTTCTAAATAGCTATGGTGTAACGACCTGCCTGAATTCTCTGGTAGCTGCCTGACTCCCCCTTTATTTGGATTTCTTTGAGAAATGACAGATTGGACTAGGATAGTTTTCTTGTGGATGTAACTGTCAAAGCTAAAAGATATCTTCAAAACTCATTCAGAGTTTTACTTACATCTGTAGAAATTTTCATTTTCAATTATGAATGTTAAAGCCTCAGGTATAAGCTGCAATTCTGGTAAATGTTACGTTTTCATATGCCTGGATGTTTTTTTCTTCTGGTAATTTTAGAAATGTGTAGAATATATTTTGTCAATCATTCAGAAATGTAGAGAGATTTTACGAAAAAGACCAGAATTTCTTATGAAATTCTCCCGTTCAGTGTTAAATGAGGTAGTATTTGGGAATCAGTTTCTCTAGAATTTTTTTTTTTTAGATTGTAGCAGAGAATGAAGAACCCAAGCAGGTCATCTGAGCTTTGAAGAACACAATAAAATATTCATCAGTAGGGGAGAAAAAAAAAGAACCAAAAGCTGAGTTTCTTTTGAGATATTTGTAACAAGTGGAAAAAAACCTAAAGGTTAACTCATAGCTTTGGATATTTGAGAATTTCAAGGTAAATATACTGAGTAAAATTATTGACATTTCAATAAGAAAAAAACCAGCAAGATAAGTGCTCCAGCACTTCACTTTATCCTGAACCCTATTTTTTTAGTACTTATTATTGAAATAAATTCATTTATTATTAAAATAAATACTGAAATAAATAATTGAAATTATTGAAAGTCTTAGGTTACAAATAAATGCTCTTAATTTGCTTTGCGTTTCCCCAAATCYTTTTCAATGTTATTGTGAAATATTACTGAAAGAAGGTAGAAATATTATGAGTTATGCAGTTGGAAGGAAAACATATTCTTTGTTTGTTTAGGACATCTCTTGCAGTATTTGAGAACTGTTGCTGTCTCTACTTTGTAGCAAGGTCATTTCTGTCAATACCATCCAGATGTCTGTCCTTAGGGACTGTCTAAACATAGTTTTCCCTTTGTGATGTTAATAGCTGCCAGCAGGGCCCCACCCTGGTGCCTCCACCTCCCTGATATTTCCTCTTGTTCTCCTCCCAGTGCTTTTCAGTGTATTTTTCTGGATTCAACTCCCTCATTCCATCACTTTATGGGGGAATAAGTTTCACTCCCTTTCCTGCTGTGGATGAAGGGATGAGGAGAGAGAAATCACAGCAAGGAAATACGGTGGATAGAGTGAATGTCAAATATTCTGCCCCATAAATCCTAGCAACCCCACTAGAAAGGTGGATTTGGGGCAAGAACAGTGCTGGGTAAACCATGCTGGGAAGAAATCTCATCAGGGAACTCATTGTGTTCAGAATAGATTGATATAAATGTCTGAGTGAAGTGGTGGGCAACAAGCTGAAAGCTCAGACTCCACCACCACTTGACGCAATGTGAGTGGCTCCAGGTGCGTAGGCACCCTCAGGTGCAGTAAGAGAGGAGCCACACACCTGCTCCCAAACAGCATTTTCCCCCATCTGCTCTGGCTTCTGTTGATGGGTGTCAGGTGATTTTTAGTTAAGCTTGGGAAAACTTACAGAAGGGTTTTTCTCTTCATTGSTGGGTGAGCAAGGCCGTGGTGGAAGAACACACGTGAAGGGCTGAGATGAAGCCCATCCTCTTCAGAATGTGGAACATGATAGTGTCGTTTCTTCAGGTATTTGGTACTGAAGTCAGGGAGATAACTGCTTCAAGCCAGCATTGAACACAATCCAATGCAAATTTCATTTTTTTGCCTGACTGTGATGGTTTGAGCAAGTCAAATGTTACCCAATTTTCTGACCCAATTCTGTTTTGTGCCCCCGGGACAAACTCTGTTGTATGCTTCTGTGTTTTCAGATCTGTGGTTCTGAATGTGTTTATGTGAGTTCTTGAACCAAATGTTGTTTGTGGATTTACTGGGGGCATTTTGGAGCTGTGGGAGAGAAGTGTGAGATTCGGGAAGAAAATCTAAAAGGTTCCGGTTGGATTATTTGTTTTGGCTTTGTTTCTCCTGCTGGTTGTATCCTAGCAGAAGCAATATGTTGGCTCTCCTTCTTTTGTGCTAGTGGAATTACTCAGATTCAGCAGAGCTGTCCCTGGTGCCCCCCAGTGTAAGCGGGTGCTGAATGAGACCACCGATTGAATGTTGTCCCTTCAGAACACTTGCTGCTTGGGTTAGGCCTCTCATTTTAGGGTAGCTGTGGTGGTTTTGGCTTGAGTTGGGCTGTCTGAGATTCCTAAGGTGTAAGTCTCGGTGTTCATACCTCCGGTGCCTATGGAAGTCATGACTTGCATTATTTCAGGTGCTCAGTGAGCAGCCAAGAGTAAACTCCATGGCAGTTCCACCACTTCTACAGCGTGGAAAATGATCTTCATTGCTTTTAAATGGCTTCATTCATTATTAGCTTAAGAAGCTTTTATTTCTGAAATGCAAAGAAGAGGGAAAATAGCATGCCTCTTTTGGAGAGGAACTGCTGTTGGCAACTGTGCTTTAATTTCTAATTTTGCAGCAGTATGGATTCACACTTGCTCAGAGCACAAGTGAATCTGTGGCTAAGAACTGCTATGCACAGAGGGACAATTAAAAGAAAAGGAGTTATTTAAACAAACAGCTTGTACTGAAGGTGTTGACTCACCATCCATGCCAAGTGCTGTTTGGAAGTACTTCCAAACTCCTGGAAAACAACACTCCCTTTGCAGGAACTTGTGCATTGCAGGGACTTTGTTTTGCCTTTTTTTCGCCATGTTTTACCATTTGATATGAAGTTGTCTTGGGCTTGTCCACCAAGTAAAAGGCTCAAAGTCACAATTTTTGGTCTCCAAGACTTCAGCTATTTCACTCTTCCTGAAGATTAGGTCATTCCTCAGTAGTCGATGAGAGTAGTGTTTGAACTGTTCAAAAAAACCTTTTTGTGCCAGTGCATGCGCTAACTTCAGTTACCATCTCCTGGAAAGATGAAAGTGCTTCAAATGCAGGAGCACTTAATCATATATTAAAATTGTCAGCAAATGTATCATTATCTTCGGAATCTGTATAAATGCAGAACTGAAATGAAGCAGAGAAAGGTCCACTAATTTYTTTAAGACAAAGATGAAATTTATCTTCAAAAGATGAAATTCCCTTTTGAAAGGCAGTGGATGGAGAGCAYGTGGGAGGTGCTGCTCTTGGCCTCACAAAGGTGTGTTGCTCCTGCTCCCTCGTGGCKCACGCCTGTGGTGTTAGAAATCCTATTTTTCAGAAGGGTCATTATTGCTACAGCTGCCTGCAAAACCTTGTACTCGGAAGCTATATATAAATAAAAGGTAAGTGGAATAATATAGCAGTTCACAAGTCATTCTGTCCCTTGGAGTGCTGTTCTCACATATATACTGGCCATTTGTTACCCTGAAGCAGCGTTAGGATATCAGAGGTAACTGTCCCAAAAGTGGAATTGATGGTAAGAGAGATGGAGGAAACTGTGGCGTTGCTGTGTGGTGGCTGAACAGCTGCTGGGAGACCTAGGAGCCCCATCTTCTGAAGGTGTTTGTGTGAGGCAGAATGAGTGGGTGGCTACTGCAGGGGACTGGTCCTCCAATGCAAAGCAGAGCATTAAATAATGTGAACAGTTGTCTTTGTTGTCACTCGGATCTCCACTTATGCTAAATGAGGTTATTATTTAGATGTTTATAATGAATTGAGTAAGCAGAGAAATAATTATCAATTTAGGCACTTGGCTGGTTATTACAACTTTTAGAGCTGACTTTATTTAGATGAATGAGGCAGTTCATTCCACCAGGAGCAATAGCCTAGCCAAAAGGACTTTATTTTCCCCTTTCTGTTTAATGAATAATCAACACAAATATAGGAGTTGCAGCGTGGCATTCACTAGAAAGTGCAAGGGTCTAACTGATGTGCAACTTTTGAAATTATTGGGTTTTTAAGTGTGCAAAACTTTCCAGGTTGTGTTTTTAGGTGGAGCCATCAGCCAGCAGAGCTGAATCAGAGGAGATACTCCTCTGAATATCTACTGAGCGGGATTAGGGTGAGGCTAAAGAGTGATTTCGAGATCTTCCAAACCCGCCTGGATGCCCCCCTGTGCCATGTGCTGTAGGTGTCCCTGCTTGGGCAGGGAGGTTGGACTAGATGATCTCTAAATATCCCTCAACCATTCTGTGATTCTGTGAGTTTTCAGTAGCTGTCTGGGGAACAATAAATAAGCTGCTAGCTTATTTCAAGAGAGTGTACTTTATATCTCCATTAAAAAAAAAAAAAAAAAGGATCTTCCCTGGCTAAAGCATTTTGTGTTTCAGTACATACTGTTGTTTTCTTGCCAAGTTAGATGTTTTTCTTGCAAAAGGAAAGCTATTTTACAAGTGGAAAGTGGAAGAAAAGGTAGTAAAGAGCTTCACTTTCTAGTGTGATAACTGTTGCTCAGAACACCTGCAACAAAACGTGTGTGGCATGAGAAGACATTTGGTTCTAGATCTTGACAAAAATTTAAAAAGGCAAAAAAAGAAAAAAGATATTTCTGAAGGGTCACAAAGCTTTGAAGAGAAGCTGCCATCTAGATTTATGCCAATAGGATCTGATCTTTAGCAAATATGAGTGAGCTTTTCTTCATTTACATCACACTTCTGGAGGTCAGGCAGAGGTTTTGACTGAACAGAAATTTGACCTAGGTTTTTAAACAGCAACTTGAAGCTCTCTGTTGTAACATATTTTAAGTTGCATCTGAATTAAAAGCATACTAAATCATACCTTAAAACCCTATACTGAAGGACCACCTTCTGGCAAATGATCTGTCTGCTCCAAAGACTACTATTGCAGTTTCTGTTCATCTTCCTAACTGACTTTGTATCTTAAGTTGTAGATGCTGATGCCAGCTTTATTTTTCATTGCAACCAAAACAGATGTCTGTCCTTAAAATGCCTGCACAGAGTCAAGGTAAGATCCTGTTCAAGCTCCTGTCATCTTGAACAGATCACAATCCTAATTGCATTCCTCATTTATGAGTATAGAAAAAAGTGGTCAGACTTAATTCCTCTATAACAAATCTTCTAGGATGACTTGCAAAGGGGTCACCATGCCTGGGTAGTTTCTGCAATAGCATGTGGTGGGAAAACTCATGTGACTTGGCCTGCAGGATAGGTGGAGAGGTTCCCAACACAGATGTTGCTGGGCCTGCACATACTGACAATCCAGAACCATCAGCTCTTACTCATCTGATGAGTTCCCACTTCAGCAAGTGACCCTATGTGTTGAAGGGTTTGCAATTGCAACCCCTTTCTTGCCTGATTGCAGTAAAGGTATCCAATGAATTGAAAGCCACCATCTTTTTCTTCATTCTTTTAAACACCACTTCTGCTGGCCTTAAGAGTATGCAAGATAAAGACATTTAATATGTAATAAGATAGTGGAAAAATGAATTTATCTTGAGCAAATTTAGTACCAAATGTCAGAGTAGAAAGGAGTAAGGGTGGAAAATACCCCTCATTCAAAAGATGGCTATCTTAATAATGTTTTTTGTAATGAGTAATGAGTAATGAGTAATGAGTTTTGTAACTCATAGGTCATGGCAAATATTGGTATGCTTGAGCATTAGGCTACAAATATTAAGCTTGACATATATACTTACTTAACTTATATACAGTTATATACTGAGTTCTTAGAAATTATGAGTTCATGACTTTCTAGCGTTAGGTTCAAATGATGTATACTAGCAAGGCAATAATTCTGCAATTTTATCCTCTGTGTCAGTAGATGTGCAAGCAAGAGCTGCACAGTGAACTCTGGTATGAATCTGCTAGATACAGCTTGCTACTTMGGTCTGTATTTTCTTTCTTTTAGTTTCTTTTCTCATCAGTGCATTAGAGCTCTAAAAATAAGAGAAACATCTTTGTAATGACTCCCTGGGTTTTCGTGTTTACTTTTTATGGTAGGCTTTGCTGCTGCTAYAGGAGTGCTCATCCCATGCTTTCAGCACCCTTGATTGCTTTTCGAAACTGTAGTTAATTTGCAGTGGTATTTAGCTCAGGGTCTGCGTGGTTGGAGCTTTGCTTGTGCTGTGTATTTGCTGGCTCCATCTGCTTAGGGCTGAGGTTGAACGGCGGCGTTCAGGATGGCAAGTTGGGACCTGGGCTCAGGGAGTGCACACCCAGAGATTAGGAAAATTATGCCTACAATATTCGAAACGTATTGATGTTTTCAGAAATAATTCATAGTGCCATCTGTTGCATTTAATGGTCCAGGAAGCCAATAGATGTGTTAGAACCAGCCCAATTTCTCTGTGCTTCAGTAGCTTTGTATTAGGGTGTATTCTTTTTGAAGTGATGGGAATGACTTGGAGAAAACAGAAATCTTTGGATTTTGATAACAACTTTGCAAATATTTTGTATTTGTTTTGCCTTTACTCTGTTGTTTAAAGATGCATGCARATTGTACAGAAAAGGTGGCATGGGCAAGCTCTGCTAAATACCTAAAAACTTCTTAAAACTGAATCACACCTTCTTGTTAGATATCACACAGGGGAGTCAAAAATCTGCCTGGAATTGACTGTGCCCATTACAGCAGTATATAACCAATGCAGGTTAGACATCCTCCTTCATGCCCTGGCAAAAAAATGCTTGAATTTGTATGTGAATTTATTCAGTGTTAAAAGCTCAGTTAATTGCAAGTACCCGGTTTGTAGGACTTGCAGTGAGGTGCAGTCCTGCAAATGCAAAAGTGTTTTTACGTCTGTGTTCTGGAAGTTGGCACTTCTGTTTGTAAAGATGCTTCCCTGAGGAAATCTTTGCAGCACCTCAAACAAGAAGATAAAATCTTGGATTAAGATAAAGCTAAGGTCTTTCTGTGTTCTGAGATCGCTAGATACTGTTTAAGAGCAGAAAATAATGACACGATAATTGACATGGACGTTTGCATGTAGTAAGAAACTGTCCCTAAAATGTAGGAGCTCCTAGGCCTGTAGGCTGGGGGAGCTCTGAAGGCACCTGGGTGATTTAGACCATCTCAGACGTGATGGAGGGGCTGGGCCCCGGGGAGCAAAGGCTGCGCTGGGGCCTTGTCCCCCGCTGGCGCTGCCCGCTCTGCTCTGGAGAGCCCTTTGCTCCCCACCCGCACGTGTCTGGAGAGCTCTTGTGCTGTGCAGGACGAGTCCCACCAGTGATGCCCCTTCCCACCACAAAACACATTGCTCTAGTCGTTGAGCGAAATCAGATTTTCCATTTTAGGACCGAGTCCCAGATTGCGTATTTCCCTATTTTTCTTTGTTTCCATTCCTTTCATAAAAAGCCAGGAAATGAGGCCCATTTAAGCTATTGCCCGTATTGTGCATTGGCAGCGGTGAAGTAAATCAGCAGCATTTTATGGAGACAATATGTAAATACAGCTCAACCTTCTCCACACTGATCCCTTCGTTGCCAACAGGGCCTCTGCACATGCACCATGCGGCGGAGAGGCTGCTGCTTTAGGGCTCGCATGCCACCGGCATCCACCGCTCCGTAGCCCGAGCGCTGTTTCTATTTTTAATTAGAGACTTTGATATTAAGCCAACTGGCAAATATTTATTTGATGAAGATTTTCCATTCATTAACAAAAATGAGAAAAAATGAATCTATAATAGCATATAACTGCCCCATTAAGCAGCATTAGCTCTCCATTTGTGAGCTAATAATGTAAAATGYGATTTTTGGACCACCAGATGTTGATGAACCAACTGGCGCTAAATTGGTGGCAGTAAAGCCATAGCCAGTCAGAGGTCGATCAGTTCTGCCGGCAGCGGCAGCCATGCCGGGGGGACCGCCCGCCATTTTATGTGGTTGCACGTGTACAGCTGTACTGGTATGAGATTTGGGACAAATCAATGTCCACGCTATTTTTTTTTTCTTGGTGCTTGTTGTTGCTCTTTGTGGTGCAGAGCAGGAAGGTTTCTGTCAGGAATCGGTGTAGTGGTGGTGTCACCCATTCTGGGCAGTCTGTGGTGCTGGTGGGGAGCTAAGGAAAACCCTGTCATCCCACCAGGACCAAGAGTCTCTGAGAGCGCCGATATCTATATGGGCACTTGGATGTATTTCAGCTTCATCGTGCTGCATTGAAATCCACTGAGCCTCTCTTTGAGTGCCAATCCTAGAAAAAAAAATCTCTTTTCACATGTAATTCCACCCTTCGTGAGGACAGCACCTTAGCGCCTGCCTAGCTGCGATCTGAGGTGGCTTCAATGCAGGCAGGAGGTCAGTGCGTTGAAGAAGAGCCAGCTGAATCGGGAGAGCCGACCAGGGTGCGGAGCAAGAGCCACCATGGAGCCTGGCAGCTCCCGCCCGAGGCCCTCATCGCCGTTGGAGCGCTCGTAGCTTCGGCACTGCGCTCCTCCTCCTTGTAATTCAGACATTCAGAACAAGTGAGTCAAGTTTTCTCTGTTCAAACACATCTTTTTGAAGTAATGCCACAGAAATTAAACAGCTTTTTATTAATCATCCATTTTATTCTGACCCATCACCTTTCTTTGCAGCACCAACATATAAATTTGCAGCATGCCAAATTAACTAAGTTAATGTATTCCACAAATGGCTCCCAAGGTCCTGCAGTGTTGTGTTGTGCAGGGATGTGATATGACAGCGAATAGAGAGGGCAAGGACGTGTGCGCCTTCCTGGAGACACCCTGATTCCTTCCTGGAGAGCACCTCTAATTGAGTACAAGTCTTCAAAAGTACCTTGCCTTGTCAAAAAGTGCCCCAGTCCCCACAGCAGCCTTTCCTTTCTGCTCATTGCCCACAAAGTCCTGTTGTCTTTTGGTGTTAGAAAACAGACTTTACTGTTGAGGAGAAGCAAGTATCCATCATGGAGCAAAGAGGAGCATCCGAAGCGAGCTGTGAGCTGCTGAAGGGGTCCGTGATCCATGGTGCTTTGTGCTGCCAAGCGTCTTTGTCACATGCCAAGTTTTCTCTCCCCAAATCGCTGCTTTGCTGCCTCAATAGCTGTTTCGCTGTGTGCAGTACAAGGGCTATTGTGCCAGTATAAAAGTTTCCCATCGTATCTGTGCGTCATGTGCGTATCTGTGCTCTGAAGACACTTTTGGCAGCACATCTCAATTGCATCAGGTATGTGGCAGCTTTTTTTTTTTTCCTGTAAACAGCAGCTCTGAGTTAAATTTAGAGTGGATAAAAACTTACTGTAAGTTGCTGAGTAGAAAAACTTCTGAATTTTCTAAGTAAAACTGTTTTTATTTTTCTTTTTCTTTTAATTCAGACTTCAAAAAGTCTATGTAATATTTTTTCTCCCCTCCAAAATAAAGCTCTGCTTTCAGAGTAGTCCACTGGGTGCAATTAGTGGAGATGGTAGAAATACTCATAGTGAGAGATGAAGCTGCTTAAAATGCAGAGGGGGTTAATTCTGAATTAATGCTGTGAACCTGCACCCACTGATACCTGTGCTTAACTTTAAACACATGGAAATCAATTCAATGAAACTGAAAGGGGGGGGGGAAAAAAAAAAAAGGCCCTGTTTATGACTGTAGCAATGTAAATGATCCATAAGATGGAGCTGGGTCCTGAGAGCTCTATTCCCTGAGATGGTGCAAGGTAGGGATGTTGGAGGCCCTGCTCTTATTAGGACCTATGTGTTCCTTATTTCCTGATGCCCACAGTGTGGTGACAGGTCAGGGCTCTGTCCCTAAGTCCTTTGCAGCCATCGGGTCTGTTCCTGCACGTTTAAGGTCTTCACAGAGCAGCAGGGAGATGGCAGAATAGGGTGACTCTCATTTGCGGTCTCTGGTGTGCCCTGAGGGGTTGGCTCCAGGCCGCAGGGGTGGCTGCAGGGCCACAGGTCTGGGCAGAGGCAGTGCTGGTGGCTCTTGTCAGAACTTCTGTCGCTCCACCAGGAGTTCTGGTGTTGATGTTGAAGGGGATGTTGAAGATGATGTGAAGCTGCACTGGGGAAGTCRCTGCTGTCCCCCAGGGCAGCCAGGCGCCAGCCACAGTTCCCCAGGCAGAGGCTGTGCAGTCGGCTGTGCAGACGGGTGTACGCTAACACGCGGGGGACGAAACGCACTCAAATGCTGCATTGAGAGTCTTGGTCTTCTGCCTCTTATAGCTTTCTAACTTTGCTGGAGAAAATTACTTTAAAAAGTCTTGGTTTGAGTGTTGTTGTCTTTTCTGCCCTGTTATCTCCTCTCAGCTGTGATTTACAGAAGAAAGCATATAAATATTTTGTGATGAGGCCAATTTTATTCTCTTTTCTCTCCTGTTAAAGTAGCACTGATAAATGCCACTTYGTTTTTGATACATCCTCTGTAATGGCTTTCTCCCATGCCCAGGAAAATTCTATACAGAGATACATACAGGCTTTTTCTTTGCCAAAGAGATGTATTGACTTCTCAGTGTAGAAATAGTCTTTCTTTCATTTTTTTTAATAGCACAGTCTTGTATGATTGTCATGATATCAGCATCTGGATATATCTTCTTTAGACAGATGGGCTCCTTATTGTGAGTCAAGCCCAGGCTGAATGAACATGAAATGAATTTAAAACAAAGAAGGCACTGTTAGTAATTGGCAGTTGTTTTCTTCCCTTTTACGTATATATGTATGCATGTGTGCCTATATAAGCACACAAATATCTATACAAGGAAGGAGTATTCTCCCTAATTTTAGCCTGTGTGTCTCAGTAGGGAAAAGAAAAATTCTCTGCTGCACAGTTACAAGTGGATGTTTGTCTCTGAGCACCTCAGAATTTGTAAATGTCAACAAAAATCCTATGGCTTCATCTCCTGTCATCTTTCATACTGTGTTGAGCAGGGACACATAACAAGTAAACATTTTAGAAAATTCAGCCTTCAGCTGGGATGTGTATTTTTATATGAATTGTAAAAATCTTTCTTTCCTGTGCAGTATTTTGAGTAGGGAGTGGATTTAGAGGGGGCTGGGAGTTAGAGGCAGTGTCTCTTGGCRCGTTCCCTCAGAGCTTTCAGCTTCAAGCCAGGACCTGATTCCCCTGGCAGCTCACTTGGACTGTCCTGTCAATTCACATATGTCAGAGGAGCAGTTCTGAGGAAATGGCTTGTGAGAGCTACCTCTCGGTCATGACATCTTCTCAGTCTCCTTGAACTGTGAGCAGAGCTTGGATGGGGCTGCAAATCCAGGCTGCTCACCTGCCTCTCACTCAGTTGCTGATGTGCTACCAAGAGAGACAGGGAGGAGGGGAAGCAGTAAAAGATAATGTGCTTACTCCTCTCTGACGATTTTTAAAGTTGTTTCAAATTTCTGAAATGGAGGTTCAAAGAAAGGGTAATTACTTTCTGCAACAGGCATTCATCTAACAGGAGAGCCATGTGTAATGAAAATATTAAAGAGCTAGGTGAAATGTTGCTAATGATTTGCTTTGTCAGGTCATTAGGTAGCTTCAGGCTTCACTAAAAGTACCAAGAACTTGTTCTCAGCACGAAGAAATGTTGTTTTCGCTTCTGACCATCTCACACTTTTATAACATCAATTTACAACCATGATCGCTTCTCTTTGTAAGGGGCAATGATGGGGGAGAAGGAGCTGGATTGCTGTCACCATTCGGGGACATGGTACATGTCCCTGCAAGCTTGATGGAAGGGCACCCACCAGAGGCACTTGCTGACTGCCTTGGACTTTTTGTGCTTTCTTGTGAAGTTAAGTTGTTGGCTTCATAGTCCAGAAACTTTGTGTGTGTGTGTGTTGTAACTCAGCAGGCCAGGACTCGTGTGTGTGCTAGGGTGCTGTTTATACCGGCTTTGCTTCCTGCAGGGGGTAATTCTATGTTAGCAGCACAACAAATATTCATAGCGAGCACAACCGAGGCTGCTGACAGACAATTGATTTCAAGGAACACACTCCATTATAAGAACTCTCAGATTTAGGCCATCTGCAAAGCACTAGGATCTCTGCTCTTTTCTAAAACAGCCTTTCAGTTGCAAGGAGAGAAAATCATGGCATTTTGAAGTGATGCTTCGTCTGCTGTTGCTTTTACYGCTGCTCTTCAGAATGCAGCCAAAGTTCCACTTAGGGCAGGAGTAGAGAGGAGAGTATTAAGACCTTTTTGACCTACCAGCAATATAAGATATCTTCATTCTCCCACTTTTTTGCAGCCCAGTCCCCCATCTGCTCTAGCCACAACTTTGTCCAGGTTTCCTGAGAGGGATTAAGGAGGGCACACTCAGCATTTACCTGAGTGTCTTTCTTGTAATAGCAGCCTCAAACAGACTGATGCAGAATATTTAATATGCACTGATCCAACTTGATTGTAAAATTTCTTTTTAACTGTCGGAACCTGAAACATTTCATACACAAGCTACAGGGGAAAAAAAAAAAAGAAAAGTAAATATTCTTCGTAGTCTTTCTTCTAATTTTATTTGTTGTGAAGGTGTTTAACTTTGCCTAGTATAAGAGCCTAAAGGAATGGTAGAATTGAAAAAATATATTGTAGGAGAAATGATAACGTAAGTGTTGAGGCAATATGATATCAAGTCTTTTTATAATTAATTTCTATAGAAACACCTTGCACTTTAAGTGCAGCATTTAAGTATTTCAGATACTGAGCACAAAACTGTTCATGGAAACAGTTTCTTGGGAATTTCACTTGAACTTCTTTAGTTTAGGTGTCTTTTCATATCATCAGCTTTGTCTGTCTCTTTAGCTTGATTCTGTGATCTCTGCAAAGAAAAGGATGTGTTTTTGTAAGACTTAATTCACACAGAAAAAGAGCATTCAGTGCCATGTAAGAAAATAGAATTCTTGACCTGTTTGCTTTTCTTTCCTCCTGCTTCCAAATAAATGCTCACATCAGGGTGGATAGAATATAATTGAAACCCCAAACTCGCTCATTTCGTGTCTCATCAAAGTTATACCTTAATGTTTGTCCGCAACACTGGTAAAATTAAAAATAGTGTTGTCAGATCCGGAAATGTGGTTGTTTCACTTGTCATTTCTTGTTAGTCCTTGCTTTCACCCATGATCACTGACTGGATAAAATATTTAAAAGAATGTGCTGTGTTCTATCAAATGCAGTTGAGATGAGCAACAGGGGCTGTCAGCAGAAGAGGTCATCAGGCAATTTCACTCTCCGCTTTCTTTGGGGGCCTTTGTAAGCCAAGTGTTGTGAAAATAGGCCAGCCGCACAGAAGGATCCGTGGTTTGTTTAGTACGTAATATGTGTTTTCAATAAGAGAGTTTGGATTGGCTCCCAGGGATTATAATGACCTGTCTCTGATGAGTAACATTTCAGGTCTCAGGGAAACTGGTAGAGCATAAGGACTTCTCTGTGGGTGGTCCAGTGTATGTGACAGCTTAAGAACAGCTTCATATCTTGTGTAATGCACGTGCATGCTATACCTGTATTAAGTGGATTGGAGCATCTGTATCACAAACTAGCAACATGACACTGTATCCTGGTGGGAACCAGTAGTCTAAAATGCCCTGGCCAGTTACAGGCAGTTCAGGATGACTTAGGCCTGATTTATAACAGTCATTAGAACCTGTTACTTCCATCTTCAACACCTTCAAAAATCAAAGATGTTTGAAGTAAAGTGCCTCAAGATGAAATGCCACCAGTAACCAGGCTCCTCTGGGTATTTTTATTCTGTACAACTGCTGTAGCTGGAAATGGACGCACAGACATTGAAGAGCTTTGTTAAGTCAAGCCCTACTTCTTATATCCTGATTTTGACTTTTACACAAGCAAAATTGAGTCACCTGGATGCAAACCTGTGCAACATGCACTAGGTGACTGCATGTATACATCTGATATGTGTAAAGAATTCACCTCGGCCTAGCTGCTTAGGGCCTGCTGCTTATTATATGCACCCAGTGGTGACCTACATMTAGTAATGGCTGTTCTGTATACAAAGTAGCCATGAATTCATTTTAAATGTAAGGACCATTGACAGTATTCACACTATATCAGAATGAAGGCAGGCTAAGTTATGCTCTGGCCTCCCTAACTTCCCACTGGCTCATAAATGAATTATTTTAATACTGAGCTTGAACCTGAGTACTTTTCTTATTGCATAATATTGCAACAACCCCCAGTGGTAGAGTACTTGTTGACAGCATCATTTCTATTTGTCCCTTAAAAAGGGTCAGATCTTTTGTTGTGTTTCATTGTTTTTTAGTCAACTGGAAATTCACTCCCAGCTGAATCCTGTCACTTTCTAAAGACACATATAAATCTCTTTTCCCTCCCTTCCCCCTCTGAAGGTCATGTCTATCTTTATCAGACAAATCTCAACTTCTTTTTTTTTAATGTTGTGTGAATGAAACTCATGACAGCACCGAGATACCCAAACAAGCACCACATCCCAGTCTATTGGCTGATGTTCAAATGCGTGATGACAGATGTCGATCTAAACACAGAGGGGAGAAAAGGAAACAAAGGACATGAAGTGATTAGTCCAGCATCACGCAGTAAGTCCTTGGTAGAAATAGAAGCTTTTCCTTCAGCTGAGTAAGTTATACTCTAAGTATTTACAATGGGAAATGTAAAGGATGCCTTTAATTTTATTACAACTATTAGTATGTGTCCTGCTTGCCCCCAGGAACAGTCTCTGTTTGCAAGGATTGACTTGAATGTTGCAATTATACAATTAGCATATTTACTCTATGCACATAATTATATGTAGTTACAGTAATCATGTCGATATGAGATAAGGAAAGGAAAACCTTGCATTTAGTAAGTCCCAGTGAAATTCAGATGAGAAACTTGGTCTTAAAAGAACATTAAGGGATCCATACAACACCAAAATGATTCATATTCCAATACCACAGAAGAAAAGGGATTGCCAGAGAGCTGCTCGTTTTAAGTATTCAGGCATTTGCCTTCCACTGTGAATTTCCTTGACTGTGTACAGGTTCACGACAAGCTTTTCTGAGAGAACAAATGCTGTGTAGTGCAGTGACTGACAAATATATATATACACACATTACACAGATTCAGACACACAGAGGTATAGTCTATAATACTCTAATCATTCACCGCCTCTCTGGCAAGCTAGTGACTGCTCCTGCCTCTTTGAATAGCAAGTAGAGCGGGTGGCAGTCTGTCCCACAGCCCTGGTGGTGCTTCTTCATATATGTAGTGAGTATTTAGAAGTTGGCACTGATGTTAAACTGTCCTTGGAAACTCCTGACTGTATTGCTTGTTAGGAGAAGCACCATCAGTAACAAAGGTCAGATGTAGCAGCTCTGAGGCATAGCAGAGGCAGAGCGTTTGAACCAGAACAGTCCAACAAACCTGCAGGGATTTTGCGTGAGTGGAAACCATGAAGAAAAATCTTGCCAACTTTCACCTTTTCTTTTTCTGTTGAAGGCTGAACTGGTATTGTTTTGATTCTTATTATTGTCTGAGGAGTCAACAGTGGTGTGGTGGGAACACAGAACGTCTTGAAAGAACAGAAATTAAAGTTGTGTTTTGTAGCCAAATTGATGAATGTTGAGGTTGCACTTGAGTCTTTTCATCTAGCAGATAATAAGGCAAGAAGGAACTTTGAGAGGCCACCTAGCCCATCTTGCAGCCCCRGGGCAGGCTCAGGGTAGCTGAACTCGGCACGACAGGGAGCATCTCACCTCTTCTAAGCAACTCCTTTTAGAGCTTGATTATCCCTTGCAATTTATTAGAAAGATATTCCTCCTGTCTAACTTAAATCTCTGTTGCTGCAATTTGAACTCAGTATTTCTTGTCCTTTCATTTTTGCAGCTACCTGCAAGACTGTTGCCCTGTCTCCCCGGAGGCTGGAGCTGTAGAAAGGCGAGGGGGGAAGGACTGCAGCAGCTTGCTGGGAGCTTCTCTTTTTTCCTCCTCCTCCCTTTCGTAGCCTTTTCAGTCACCTAGAGCTCTGCTCTTACAGCATGCTGTGAGCCAGCRGAGGCCATAGAGAGGGTATAAGGGCTTATTTTGGACACATAAACCACTCACTACAGCTGTGAGCTACTAGAAATACCAAGCAAAGAAGTGCAAAATACTGGTTATTCCAACAGTTGTATTTGGAGATAGGTAGATTACATAGGAACTGCAGCGACCAAAGGGAGGTGCTCCCGAGTCAGATGTTGCTGGCAGGGGTCTGCACCAGGGCTGCAGAGGCAGGTCATAGTCATGCAGTTTTGTGGGGTTGCATCCAAGATGAAGATGCAGAGCAGAGTAGCCCTTAAAAATGCTTCCCCTGCATATGAAAGTGGAGGGCGCCYACATCCCTAAAAGCTCTTAATATCCACAAATTCACCTCTATCCCTAGGTATCCTGTGAGCCAAAATCAAACCGAGGGGTTGCCTCACAAACATAGGCGGTGCTTGTTTGTAAGTACCTGGCAGTTCCCTTGCAGGAGGATGTCCCCGCGGGCAGCTGTTGGGAGATCACCTGGGCGTTACAGCAGCGTGCAGGGCCCCACGGGCAGCCTGGCAAAGCTTCCCAAGCGACTGCTTTTTGTTAGCACCCTGGGGGGTAGAAAGCAGCCAGCTCCTTCAAAATCTGCCTTTAGGGAATTATATTCTTACTTTATAAGCGTTAATCTGAGCTCTGTGTTGTGTGTCCAAAACAAGCTGGCCCAYATATACAGTACCTACTGGTGTTGGCTCTTCTCTTTCTGCAAACCAATTAGTCTCCCATCAGGAAAGGCCATCCTGAAATAATACAAAGTCCTGACTAACCGTTTTTAATGKGTTTTGACTTGTCTCCAGAACATAACTGCGTCTGAAGGCTGTTACCAAACRAGACAGTACAGTCTCATACCAGGTACAGGTTCAGCATATGCAAACCCAGCTGTTAAGCAAAAAACCCAGTAGTTTTTTAACTTTAATTGCCAATTAAAAGTGTACTTGGTGTTCTGTGACCTTGAGACTAGACATTCAAGTGCTAAAATGTGACCTCTATTTTGCAAATCCTATTTTGATGTGACCTGTATTTCACAAGTATTATTTTAATTGCTTGATAGCACTTAGAGCAGCATAAAATAAATTGTTCCTGGTTTGCGTTTGTTGGCTGAAGTATATTATGGCATTGCTTTGTATGTAGCTCTGTTGGAATGTTTGTCAAGAGTAATTTGTATTCTCAGAATCGCATTGTTTTTTTCCTTCGGTAATTTTTTATTCTCATTTTTTGCAGGTTTGGAGTGGTTTAAAATAGCTCTATTTTACAGGTTTAAAATAGTCAAATATGAGGGAATTATGTTACAAAGGAGGAGATCTTAATTTTCTTAAAAGGCCAAATTCAGAAAAAAAAGATTACCAAAGACGTGGTTAAGAGGTGTCAGATTGATGCTTTACTGTCCTGACTGAGCTTCATAAACTGATGCAGGGATAGTGTGTGAAGGGGCTTGCTATGCTCTGATGACATCTGCAAAAGCAGACGCGTGTTCTGACTTTGCTTTCTACCTAATTGCGTAGCTCCCCTTTCAGCTGTGTCGGGCACTTGGTCTTGTGTGAGGCTGTCTCACTGGGAGATGCGAAGTTGGTTGTAAGTGTCATGAACGGAACTTAATGCTTTCAAAGAAGCACTCAGCCCTCCAGAGGGCATGAGATATGACAGGCTGTAGCTCACCCTGAAGATCAGCTCTGATGTAGCCTGGAGTTCAAACCAAAAAGGGGTAGTATTCTGGAATGTCAAGTTGTATGGAAAAAATGGGAGCCAGATCTTCAGCTGTACATCTCTGAAATGGAATCCAGTGCTAAATTATACCAGCTAGAGATGTGGATAGAGATTGATTGGGAAAGGCAAGGACAAGAAGTTGTCAAGGAATCGCTGTGGAGCAGGTGGCTCTTTGTCACCAGGCTACTCCGTGAGCTGAGC
The DNA here is from genome assembly GCF_003342845.1 of Nothoprocta perdicaria. Taxonomy (NCBI): domain Eukaryota; kingdom Metazoa; phylum Chordata; class Aves; order Tinamiformes; family Tinamidae; genus Nothoprocta; species Nothoprocta perdicaria. The sequence continues at coordinate 5,901,259 of NW_020454316.1, read as the reverse complement.
ACAAAGAGGCTGCTTGGGGAAGAGCTCTCAAGACATCCTCCTGTGAGCTCCAGGAGCCTTGAAAGCGGAGAGAGTGCGTGTGGTTCAGCAGCCAAGCAGAAAAACATATTTAGAAATCACTATTCTGTTTACTAATTACCTTTGGGAACCCAGGGAAAGTGACGCTTTTCGAGCGTAATCAGCAAAAAAGTTCTGTGTTCTCATGCAATTCTGCTGAGTTTAYACAATGCTATTCTGTAGAAAAAGATGTTTTGCAGTGCAGATTTGCTGGATTCTTAATAGAAAGTTGAGGGGGGGATGGGAGGAATGAAATCCCTTCCTGAGMGTGATTGCTAATTCTTAGTAATTTCTCAGCATCTCAGAATTTGAGAGCTGCCAGGTCTGCCTCTAGCTGCAACAGTGTTGTCCTGGGATAGTTGGGAGAGAAGCTGAGCCTGGAGCGTGGTGAATTTATGGGTGTACTAAAAATCTTTTTTTTTTTTTTTTGTTTGTTTGAAGTCTAAGGGGGCAGTGGTGCACAACACAGCTGAGGAACAAGAACAGTTTTCTCCCAGTTCTTGGTATCTCCAGTTTCTAAGAGTTTCTGTGATTATGAGAGAGAAGGTAAAAACGAGCTCGGAAGTCTGTTAGGAAGTGGCATCTTGAAAAGATGAGTGTCTTCTTCCTTATATGCTTGTAGTATATTTTAGTGTCTGCTTAAAGCATCCTTCAAATACCCCCTTTCACTTCTGTGTTCCTGGGGAAGGCTATAGAAAACTGATTAGGATTTGGGATTTCTGGCTGCCAGTGGCTTTCTCAGTTATGTGGGGTTAATCCCTTCTCTCTTTGGCTCACTTCTCCCATGTATAGATTAGTAGCATTTATTCTACAGAAGCTTAAGGGYCATCTTATTTTTTCAGATACTTAATAACTAAGAACTTCTTACCTAGTTATATTTTAGCTCTTATTACAAATAATGTTTGATTTCATGCTAAGTGAAAAGGAGCAATAATAAAGTTGGATTCATACCTGGCAGTTTCATGTCTTGCCCCACTTCGCAGGGTTGTTTATCCTTTCTGTATTTAGTGCTGGGATGCAGGAAAGGGGACTGACACTCTTGGTGTATTCTCATTTAACAGCACACTGAACCCCAGTGTAAGAAGCATCAGTCTCCTGAAGAGGGAAATGTGTTCATAGGAAAGCAAACTCATTGGGTGCTCCTTTAAACTTCCTTATCTGAGAAATGAATGAGAAAGGAATGCAAAAGCATGAATCCTTRTGTTGATGACTAGGCTCCAGGTGCCAAACAGGGCTCAAAAGCTGCATAAAACAGGCCAGGGAAAARGAGGAAATTGAGCAGATGACTTAATAGAAATGAAGGTTGATGGGAAAGGAGAGAGATATTGGCTTTCCTCATCAGTCTGGATGACAATGATTTGTTGGTAGGACAGAGCCAGGGATTTAAAAAAAGAGAAAGTAATGGCTCTGTGTTGTGGCCAATTTAAACTCGAGTTTGAAGAGCTGTAGAAATATTCCTACTTTAGAAGCACATTCTTGGGGATTTTAAATTATTCTGAAACATCTTTAAGCGACTCCCATATGTATCAGCAGTTCGTGTTGATTAGTTGCTTATCCTTTTCTCTCATGAGTTGAGTCCACTGAGCAGATGAGTCTCTGCCATCAGTTCTGCAGAGCCCTGATGGCTTCTCTTTTGGGACAGGCCATGGTTTTAGACTGTGCTCAAAATGCAGCATGAGAGAGAAGGCAACGTACTTGCAAAGAATACCGTGGGGAAAGAGCTGGTTCTCTGAAGATTTTCATGCTCTGCTGTGGATTGCACACTTTTCCACGTAAGAAAGAATGCTAGAAAATGAGAGGTTTGCAGCTGCTCAGAATATTTCCTTCAGAAAGACAATTTCATTTACAAAACTATTTTCCCTTAATATTTGCTAAATCAATTTTGATAACACGTCTTTTTACAAACAAATAAGGGATTAAGTGTTTTGTATCAAAAGTGTGTTTCAATTTATTTGGAAAAGAACACTCTTTAAAACTTCAAATCAGCATTTTAGCAATAAAATATAAAGATCAGGATGTTCCTGTGAGCTTAATAAGGTAAGAAGCAGCCCCAAAGATAYAGTTGGGTCCCAAGCCAAAGGGGAGGTGGAAACAAACTTTCCACAAATGAATTATTAGCATTTTTATATTAGTAAATATATGATGCTAGTTTTCAAAGACTAAAGAGCCTTTTGTTTTAAGTAGCTGATATTGGCCAGTTTAGCGTGGATACTGGGAGTAGAGAAGGGCTCTTGCTCTCAGAGCCTCAGGCTCCTGCGTAGTTTATAAGCATGAGGGACATACCAGACATACTTATTTTGAACACATCTCCCTGCACGTTTCTTTCCATCAAATGCATTTCAGATGCTCACCAAGAACAAATTCACTAATTCAGCGTGCCAGGTTGTGGAGCTGGCGATTCCTCTGTGACATCCGTTGCATTAAGGTTACCAGGAGGGGAAATGGAATCTCTCAGTTGCTGGCACGGAGAGGAGGGACAGAGTCCTGGGTCGGTGGGTGTCATGGCGTGTCTCTCTGCTGCGGGGCCCGCTGCCTTTCCCATCCCCGTGCGTGGCGGGGAGCCGGCTCGTGCACCTCCACTGCGCACAGCCGCGGCCTCCTGGCACCAGCTTTCTGGGCGAGTTCAAATCCCACACGAGGGGCGTCTCCCTGAAGCTGTGTTCTCTGGGCACTTGCTCCCTGCTGCGCTGCTGTGTGCTGCACGCTGACGCCTTCCCTTCCAGCACTGCAGCCCTGCTGATTAGTGCAGCTTAACTTTGCTTTTAACACAGACTGTGCCCTTGCCCTAGCCCCCCGTCCTGTGCTAGTTTTGTTTGGGGAAGGATCCCGGCCCGAGCCGACGGTCTTGTCCTTCCCTCTGCGCTGCCAGGCTGCACTTATAGCAGTGAGACTCTTTCCTGCTGCAGCCTGCAGCTGTGGTGGTTCCTCTGTGCAATTCCTTTTGTGGATGCAGCCTTCCTGTTATGCCTTCATTTGAGAAAAGAGGTCTGTGACTTTGAAGTGATAAAAGTCTTGTTGCTGCAGAATCTTCCCAGGAGCATCACTGGAGCGAGTGTGCTCAACTGTGTAGGAGTCGTGTCTGAATGCAGATAAGACCAAAGCTGGTCCCGGTACCCCGGCCCTATCAGAGCTCCTGCTTCGATCTCCATGTGAAATCTCTGGGGTGGCCATCGCAGAGATGCCTTGTTTGATCCTTCCAAATCTGAGCACAAACTAAACACTGAGTGTTTCGGTGAGCCTGGGGTGATGCTTAGTGAGTAGGATGCTGATAAAGGTGAATCTCTGTGTCCTCGTGGTAGCTTTTCAGCCCTTTCCGTGAAATGGCCCAGAGCTCCTGACGTACCTAGTCCTACGTGGGGCACCAGCTTGTGCAGGGCATCAGCTGGGTCCCTGTTCCCCAGAGCGGTGGCCAGGCTCCTCTGGAACAAGTCGGCTTTACTCTTTCAGTGTCCTCGCCGACAGCCACTGTCTTCTAAAGTAGAAAAAAAATGCATTTCTCCATGGATTTGTTCTGAAATAATTATGTAGGTTAATTGTCCCAAATGAGAGGTGGCCTGATTTATACAGAAGACAGAGAGTGCCAGGTGCTAATACTTTTCAGTGTTTGTGAAAATCTCTCCCTTTGTTTTCCAGTTCTCACTGACTTGGCTGAAAGTCTCTGTCTCAGTGAACAGCTGAGGATGAATTTAGGAAGTAGCCAGGGTTTGTATTCCTGCCCTTCAGAGGGTATACTTAAAAGGGAGAAGAAAAAAAAAAMCAAAGAGATCCATTTCTCAGCTTAATCTCACCCATACTAAATCATTAGCCCTGCTGGTCTCATCCCCTCATTTCCAATGACATAAGTGGGTGTTTATTTATTTCTTCATCTTTTAAATGATTCATATTCCGCTTCATCGTTTTCATCGCACTTTATAGAAACTTGGCAAGGCCTGGAGGACCTCTGCTCTCTCCAGCCTGTCGCTGCAGATGGCTTTGCGTTTCCACAGCTGAGGATATGCTTTGGTCATAGCAGCAGAGTTGTGTGTATTTACTAACCCTCTTTGCCAAGCTCCTGGACCCTTGTAGAATGCTTCCGTGCAGCACGTTTGAAGAGTTTGCATTTAAAGTGGCTTTTGCAATTCATGTTTCATTTTCTTATTTTAATTACTGTTACTGCTGCTCTCATACTTATTTATTAGACKCTGTTGGAATACTTAGGGACTATTCAGGTTCCCCGTGATTTTGATAATTTATATCTGTTATCATTGCTATTATATAAGGATCTAAATATCTAATTAGCATTTCTGTGGGTTTTGGGTTTTTTTGAGTTACTACATACATGGATAGTCAGTTGCATTCCCTCTCACAAGACATTTATAGTAGAAATAAACAAAAGAGGAGTATTTCATTTTTATTGATGGCAAAACAAACCTCTGAAAGATTAACTGATTTGCCCCACAATGTTCAAGAGACTGTGGCAGAACCTGGGAGCTTCATTTTTTTGTCCCCCACATGGCTCTTGCCTCATAAATTCATGGAACCTTGTAGATGYCATCCGTCACAAGTGCAGTTCCGCTAAACAGTGGGAAAACGTTTCTGGCTATTAATTCACTTTTCATCTCCGTGCATAAAGCTGAGGCAGAAGCGATATGAAATAGTGCACTGTTTGCAGCTGAATCGGAGTTTGGCTCTTTCTAGTTCAGCCAGCAAAGCTGTGCTTGGCCCATTGAGGCACTTTATTTCAGAAGGCCTCCAGACAGTTAACTGGTGACAAACATGTTTTGTATTCGTCAAGTTTTGGTTTTCTAAAACGGAGTTTATGTTCACATAAAGTCATGCTTCAATCCTACACCTCTGCCAGTGGCTCTGGGTGTCCTCTGGCTTTTTCCTTGGGCTGTGTTGTGCAAGCAGGCGAAACCRTGTGGTGATGCTGGTGCCTTCAGCTTAACATCCCTGTGCTGTAGCACTGAGAGGAAAAATGCCGAGGAACATGCAGAGGAATACAGAAGCAAAATCATCTATGCTCTAATCAGTGTTTTTGCTGCTCTTCAGACATTTCTGTACCTCAGTATGTTGCATTTTATTCCAGTTTTGGGACCAGACCCCTTTTCCTGCTTACCTGTTCTCTGGAAATAGTTTGGTGCTGAATGTGGGGGTATAAACATTTAAGACAGCCTGCCTTGGACTCTGCATTTGACTAACATGTTGCACAGCCCTGAGAGAAGGGAGTAGAGCGGTCCTGAACCGGCCCTTTTGCAGAAGGCTGCCCGCGAGCAGCGTCAGCACCTGGCAYAGACACTGGGCTCTGTGCGTGGTGTGAAGCAGAGGCAACAGGCAGGATGCCTGAGAGCCCCGCAACAGTGAAAGAAGCATCCCCAGCCACGTGCACGATGCTGAGATGCTGGAGTAAGAGGCCTTGGTGGCTGAAATTTTCTGTTACGCTAATTTTTGGCTGTTGTGGTGTGGTGTGCAGAAGGGGGAACTGTGAGGCATCTTATTTCTTTGCTTGTGCAGGGGCTGTGTGGGACCAGTTGGGACTAGGTGTTTTGCACCAGCTGTGCTTTGCTGTGAGTCATGCTGTAAAAAAAAGTGTTTGGAAATTGGATGTAAATAAGGAGATATGCTCTGCCATTTTCCTAGCTCCTTACTGATGCATTTGGAGCTCAGCTTTAGTGCTAGAATGAGTTTTTGACTACCAACATGGAAAGAAAAATCTGGAGCTCAGTGTTTCAGGCTGTTTTCTCCAGCCCTGAACATTAGAAGGAGCACTGAGCTGAGTTCTTAGGGACTGGAAGGGTTGCTAGTTGATTTTGATTATAAATAATCTGGTACCAGGATAAAGGAAATTCAGACATGTCTGAGAGGAGAAGATAGTGAGATGCTACCAGAGCATTTCAACAAACCCTTGTCCGTGTAGTGCCAAACTTTTAAGATAATTTCAGTCCTTATTTTCCATATCAGACTATTGCAAACAGAGATTGTTTACTGCAGCCATTGCAATCCTGTGAGCACATTTCCTAGAAAACAGACCCGCTGGAGCTGATAAGCTGCCGAGCCTCCTTCCTCATCTCTCTCCTTCTGCGACAGGTGAAGCTGCCAGAAGATTGCAGGTGTTTTAGGTTAACTGCCTGCACAAAGGGGAAGAGTTTTAGCTAACTAGTTCCAAACTTCTAATGTTGCAAACTGTAGAAATATCATTACTGTTGGTTTTAACATCATGGCTTAGCCTAACCCTTCAGTTAGACACTTAGAAAGTCACAGGCTGTCAGAATAGCATTAGTGTCATTTCCAACACCTCGCCTACCCGCTGCCACCTCAGATCATGCCTGAAATATTAACTCATGTGCTCTCTTGTAGTGATAAAGTGAGGATGATCAGCTACTTGTCAATCAGCCTTTCAATCCAAGCTCCTAGCTTGCTCATAAATGATACTCCCATTAGCTAAAACAAAGTGGGTGGTTTTTCTCGCGTTTCTCATCTATTTTCCCATCAGGAGGGAAAGCCGAGGTGACACCGGGCTGCTGCGAGCGCACAGGCGCTCGAGCTGCATCGTGGAAAGGCTCTGGGCTGTGTGGGGGATTCACCAGCCTTTTCCGTCAACCCTGGGCTTTGCTCATGGACATATTCACATGTAGGGACAAGCAAGTGATATCGCCCTAGGAAAGGACACGTCACTATGTTACCAACCTCCTGGAATTTCTTAGCTTCCCTGCTATTAGTGACAGAGATGGTCTTTAGGAGATCACAACGTTTTGATTTGCATGTTTCTCACCAGGAGGAAGGTTGCTGAGCAGGGAGCAGTCCAGTCTCTCAAGACACCCACTGTCAGGAAGGGAGTTTTTTCACAACTCCAGTAAAACATATTGTCTGATTCACAAGGGCTCGCATTTTGGGCAGGATATTGTTTGCTGAGTATTTTCTTTCCCTCTGAGACAGAGGGAAGCAAACAATTCGTAAAATGATATCCTGAGGGGACTGCAGGCTTTGTGGTTACAAGAAAATCCCTTAACGCCGCTTGGGCAGTTCAAAGGCATCTCGGAGTAAATGTGAAATCAGGCCTGCGTTAAGTGGCTGTGTATTACTCCTCAGATTAGAAAAAAACGGTGTTGTGTCAATCCCCTAAGCAGTGCATGCAGTGGCATATTCTTCATGGCAGACTGAAGGCCTGCAGAGCGCGGAGCTGTGTTTCCGTTCAGGGCTTGTGCTCCTGTAAGTCTTCCCCAGTTTGAACCGTGGGCTACGAYGTAGCTCTGCTTTTGGCGGGTCGTTGGACATGGGCGGCAGCAGCCCACGCAGAACCGGGTCCCCCTGAAAACCCACTGCCATTGTAACACTTCTCCAGGGAACAGTAACTCGGGAGGATGTTTCATCAGCTGGTTTTAACTTCCTTAGGTTTGATAGCAACTGCCTAGTCCTTTTTTCAGTGCAGACCCATTGTTCTGCATGTTTGCCGTGTGGTTGTACAATCACGTGTTTAATTCACAAGGCTAGTTAGCCAAAAGCTAGGCAGAATGCTGTTGGTAGTGTTTTTCTGGTTAATTAGAGCCTCTGTCTAGATTGAGACCAAGGTTAAAGCTAGTTGGTATCATCTCAGAGACCGTCTACTAAGACCCCATGTTTTATAGGTAAGAACCAGAGCTGCATAGTGCCAGGATGCGGTCGGGTAGAAGGGATGGAAAGCTCTGGTGTGGMCGGTCTGGAGGTGTCAGATAACCCAGGAGCTGCCTCGCTCTCTTCGGTCCCCCTGATCCCCAGCCTCCAGAAACCAGTTGTGGTTTATTTTGACTTAATGGCCTTTGACTTAGAAATTTCCACCTAGATGAAAATGGAACCGTTCTTGATTCTTCAGGCTAATGTGCTCTGTTGATTATAGAAAAAAATAAGGTGTATTATTGAGAGGCATTTCCTATGCTTCATTTTATGGTTATTCAGAAGCAACTTATGGAATAGTTGCCATAGTCACGACCTGAAAAGAYAGAGGTAGTAGCAAAGCTCACGAGTTAAAAAACAGCCTTGCTACATGCATGAAGTCATAGATAAGTGTGACAGAATGTGACATATAAGATATGGTTTAACTTATCAGTGAAGAACAAAACCTAGATAAGACATTCTGCTTCTGGGGAGGGAAAAAAAAGAAATCACTGTAGGAATCACTTTGATTTTTGATTTGTGAAAGAAATCACAACTCTGTATCCTCTGAAATGATTGATTGCACTTTAGTGGTTAAAGCAGCAGGAAAAAAAAAAAAAAAGAATAATGTCCAGGGAAGCTACATTTGCAGTAGATGCATTAAATTTTCCAGAATGTCCATTTAACTACTTCAAGCCAGGTGTGCATATAAAATAGAGAAGCTGCTCAGAACAGCAAGTAATAACAACTCAACACATTATTTGATTTGTGTYCCCCATGGTTTATGGTGCTGGGGAGACTGTCTCCATAGCATTTGCCCTTTTGAAACCGTCTGCGTCTCACTACCCCAGACAGATAAAACTGAGGCCATTGGTGGTTTTCTTTTGTTTTGTTTCTCCTCCCAGTGCAGAAAGTGCCATCTAAAAATTCCACTGAACAGAACAGGCCAAGAAATAGGAGCGTGAGAGGGTGTGCGGCTTCTTTGGGGCTTTGGTGGTAGTTTCTGTGTGTGGCAGCAACAGTGCTAGTACTGTAGCCCGCGTTCACTTTGTGCACAGCATTAATGACCTCGTGAAACTGAGGCAATTGATCCTTGGCCTCTTTCCGTTCTGATTTTACACATCAATTATTTGTTCTTTATAAAAGTGGCAAAAGTCTTAATGCCCTGCTCTCATGAATAGAATTAAAACAGTAATAAAGGAAGGGCAGCTTACGTAACAGTCCATAGAAATCTYGGGGTTAAGATTAATGTGTGACAGTGCTGTACGTGGAGATGATTTGACTCCACTGCCACCAGCAAAAGCCACGAGTGACCTTGCTACAGGGTCTGGAGCAGAGGTAGTTTGAGCACGGGCCGTCTTGGAGCAGGGAATATTGCTCCATAAACCAAATTAGCACGAGCTTCCGCATGATCTGTGTTGCTGCCTGGGCACTTTCACAGCGCTTGCAGCTCTGATTAAGGCAGTCGACCACAAATCACTAAGGCACATGTCAATGAAGCCCTTACGATGCCACTGGGGATAGAGGAATCATATCCTCTTATTGCTTTAATCGTGAGGCTGGAGTCCATTAAAAATCCATTTAAATCTATGAACTGGTGCTAGTCTTAAACTGGTAATTTATGTCCAGTGGATATTAGCAGCATTTTTTTCTATGTTTGAACTATTGCCAACAGCTGCTCTAACTAACCTGTGATATTCATGTGCAGGCTTATGCAATATAATCTCCTGCGCTTTCTGGGTGTATATCAGCAGTCAGCATTAATGGGTATTGTCTGAATCAAAGCCTCTTACAGAAACTTTGCAAACCCAAACGAAAAGACTCAACCTCAGTATGTGGGAAATTTTCCAAATTGAGAACTGATCAGTGGATCTTCTGTCATCGTTTTCTAAATGTTACTCTTCTGGGAAGGACACAGAAGAAATCCAGAGGCACACTCACCTGATAACCAACCTGCACTTCTCAGGACAAGATGCTGATGGACCAGGAGATTTTAAAAGTACCAAAACAAGTGCTCTTAGGAAGAAAAGSCAAGTACGGGAAAGTTAATTTCTTTGTTATTCTTGGAGGATTTTGAAAGCCCCATCCTTGGACTCGTCTGTCCCTGCATGAGGAGGTGTGTACAAGTGAAGAGGACGGACTCTTCACCTTGTTTGCTACRTGGTGGCCCTTACAGGCAGGACCCATGCACCAAGCGCCTTGCAAACTCACCCATCCTGTGTGTGGGCTGCTTGCAACAGCATGGTGAAAATCGTGGTGTGTTTTACTGTCAGCAAAATGAAAAACAAACAAAAAAGAACTAGCAGTAGCACAGCGGGCACATGCATTACTGTGGTTATGAGTGTCCAAGCAGGGTAGACACTGGTCGCTCTGCCTGGGGCTCTGGGGCATCTGGTGGCTCCTGTGCTGCAGTGTGTGACAGGGTCCCACTCCTTTAAAGCAATCCAGTGCCTCCCTTCCGTGCTGTAAAATGCCTCCAAATGCTTGGTAGAAATTTGTTTCTGTTTGCTTTGCCTTTTTTTTTTTTTTTTTTTTTTT
>NW_020454316.1:5859052-5890916 GCF_003342845.1 Nothoprocta perdicaria | reverse complement strand
AAAAAAAAAAAAATCTTTTCTGTTTCAGCTTCATAACCCAGATGACAAGTTTTGAAATGAATTAAAAAAAAAAACCTCCAACAGACGCTTCATCGATCCCCAGCTCCCTGCTTGCCTTTGCTTGCAGCTGTTTCGCTCCCCGTGGGCTTTGGTGCAGGAGAGCAGTGGCGTGGGGGCCACATGTGCCCTTCTGCATGTCCCTTTCCTCACTCACCTTTCATTTGGGAGCCAATTTCTTTTTCCTTTTTTTCCCTTCATTTTTTGCTCATTATCAGAGAAGCTCCCTTGCTACCATTGTAGCCGATGCCTCGCCTGGAGGAGGGAAAAGTGTGGAAGGGAGATGGTTGGTCCTTAGCGGGCGTTTGGTTGAGATGGAAAGGAAACAACAGAACTACCTTGTTCCCTCTGTCCTAATATTTTTGCTCATTCTCTCATATAGAGATTCTTCTTTGAAATGACAAGGTTGATTGACAAGACTTGAAGGCATCCCGATAATGCCTCAAAAGGCAAAATTATACATATGTCAGCAGCCTTAGGGAAAGTTAAAGTTGTGGATATAAGCAATCCAAACTAAGCCAGGAAGCTTCTCTTTGATTCAGGCAGCTTATGACTGGGTATCAGGGAAGTTTGCACTTGACAGTTTCAGAAACATATCCTTTTGATTTCTCAAGTACAAAGTCCTGCAGTAGCTCCTAAGTGAGGAGCAGGGCTTGGTGCACATTGCTAAGTAAGGGAAGTGCCAGAAGCATTTGGGGATTATGCAGCACAAGGCCCGTTTTGTTCTTGCTGCTTGCTCTCTTTAGCACCAGAAGCCAGTGCTGATGCTACTCCTGCTTACTCATGAGTTTGGACAGAGAGATGGACAGCTCCATCCATGCCCTGCAAGATGCAACATGCAGATGGCTTGAAAGCTGAAGGAACAAGGTACTGAAATGATAGGCTTTTGTCTCGAGTTCGTAGAAATGAATAATCAAAAGGACAGCTTACAGATACGACATTTGGCCAAAATCTACAGTGGAAGATCACTAGGAGACTGATTTTTCCATTCCTTTGCATCAAATCAGGCAGCCAGGATGTTATACTTGCTCGGTGGTAAAAAYGGAGGGACAACCAAAAGCAAGGCAAGGCAATCGAGACCGTGGAGGAGCCTTTTCTCTTTGGCAGTATTTTGTACTTGGTCAGAGGTACGTTGTGCTGCTGACATGCGTTTCACAAGCTCCCTCCAGGCTGAGTGGTGTAAGGGAAACCTGGTCTCTTGGAGACCTTTTGTGGCAGCATCTTAATTGCTCAGGTCTCAAGAGTTTGTGTCTGTGCAGATCCTGAATCCTGTACCCGCTGCATTTGTGGTCCTTGTCACCACTGTGTCAGCATGGTAGAAGACAGCAGGCTGGGTAGGGAGCCTGGGTCCTGTTGTAAGAGTCTCTGTGATGGAGGCTGGAGCTGTGGCTATAGGTTGGGAAACCACTAATCCAAATAATTACCAGGTAATTACGCAGTTATGGTAAGCCAGGTATGGCTGCTTTTAGCAGTGGCCCAGGAGGAAAAGAAGTGGGGAGGGTGTTGTTCTAACATACGGCAATTCATCACTTGCTAACACCAGCGGGACTTAAAAGATTCCCTTAGGATTCCCTGTTACAATGTTGTGGATTTGCAACTGGTGAGGAGCATCCCTTTGAGTGGGACAAAATGCAGGAAAGGATGACAGGCTCCCTGCTTCCAGCACATCCATGCTCCAGCTTGGAGCTCTCATTGATGTGTCTTTGATGATTCTGAGTACAGATGAATTAACTTCTTTAGACCCTGGTGTCTTGTAACCAAAGGTAGAATGATCACYAGCAATTTATATAATTGGTCAAGTATAACACTGTTGGATCAGTTTATTTCACACAGGAACTAGAGATGTTTGAAAGCCGAAGAGCCTACAAGGAGAAGACATGTTTTCACTGGTTATATCAGACACAGCAGCATAACACATACGTGCTAAAATGCAGCAAATTAACAATGCCGTGATGTAAAAATCCCTTTGAGGAAATGGTGACTGGTGGAAATTGCTCATTAATAAAGCTGAAAATGAGGGTGGAGCAAGGAGGTATTATGGAAAAGTTAAAAAAAAAAATGTTCTTTTGAAATTTAGTGTCTGAAAATTACTGGCAAGCAATCTATACTGGTTGTCCTTGTGTATGTGTGTGTATATATATATTTCTCTTTAGTAAAGCGTACAAAGTATGACATACTTGGAGTGTTTCAGCYCACTGTCTTCACACTGTTCTGCTCTTTGGTTCTGGCCACAGGTTCCACCATGAGGTGGGCAATGCCTGGTGTCCTTGGGCCCATCCCGACTCCTTGCGGACATCCTGGCTCCATGCAGTGTCATTCCATAGCTTGCATTTTCTTCCACAGGACCTTGGAAGTTTGGGCAGGGGAAGAGTGCGTGATCTGCCTCAGAGCCTTCCTSCCGCAGCCACCTCGTGCCGGATGACTCAGCCTCGTCCCCTCAGGTCACGTAACTGTGTGGCTCTCAGCATCTGCTCTTTTCCCTCAGCATTCTGCATTGTGGCTGCCTGTGACAGATATGCTCCTTTCCCAGCTCAGCCTGGCCTGTACCYTACATGCAGCCCTGTTCAGTTGCTAGCCACCAGCGATTTATCTAATCCTGGTAGGCGCCACCATCCTGATTTCTTCTGCCACTTAGACTCAACATAACGTTCCTGAAGGCTGCATCCCAAAGGGGCGGTAAGGCTAATACACTAACCAATGGGCCTCTGAAATGAAAGAATGACTATAAGTCAATCATCTTATCCTATAAATATGCGGACAGCCCGAGAGCCCTTTGAGCTCTCCTGACACGGCTGCGGCCTGCACAACAGCAGGATCTCCCCTTGAGCAGGGATGCCTCTCAAGGTTACTCCTCGAGGTTGAGAGACCCCCCCCCCCCTTCCCACAACAGATTTGTGGTAAGTGAACATAGCGTGCTCTCTTTAACTTTACTTTGTAACTGTGCACAAGAACCCTTAGTCATAAACCGTTGACCAGGTCTGGGACTAGGATTGGATCYAGCCGCACCCAGGCTCCTCTCGGAAGGAGCCTGGAAAGCAAGGGGGTCCAATCTGAACCTCGTGACCCAACGGGAGGATATCCCAAGATAATTGTGTATTATCTTGAGCCTCCATGAAGTGAATAATAAGTGACCTTGCCATAGAATCTCGGGAAATCATTGTCCATATTAATAAATCCTGTTATTATTTCTTTCATGTGAGTGAAGTGCATTTGTTACTCACCCCTGCCAACCACTCGTTCCRTGACACTGCCTAGTCTGTAACTGGAGCCATCTTCCTTGTCCACTGCAAGGACATAATTCTTTCTCAACACTTTAGAGACGTGGGGGTTTTTTGCTGAATTCCTCTTTAGGAGCTGATGAATTGATGTGATATGACAGTATAGCTACAACTGCATTAAAAAACAGTAAGAATAGCACATAGTCTCCATCCTCTTCTAACATTTTCTTGGCATGTTGATGCATTAATGCTTCATGTGTTGCAGTAACTGACTTCTTGATGCACAAGTTTTGCTAGAGAGAGCATATAGTGCCAGCAGGATTTTGGAGAAGAGATGGGTGGGGAGGAGAGGTTTCCATGTTAACATAGGCAGTGAACTCCAGCATGGGCTTCTATACATCAGCTGGAAGCCTCCTGTTAGAACTAAGTGCTGATTTCTGGTTACCATCTGATGGTGTTAAGAACATTGAGAATATGACGTTCAGTTGTGCCCTGAATGGCTACTTTGTAGAGCAGATTAATAAAATGCAAGTGCAGCAACGGATGGGGCTCCCGTCTTTCAGCAGGTACATGGCATTTCATGAACTTTTGGTAAGGGTCAGATTTTTCCAGCCTTTCAGAGTTGATTAGTTTTTGATGGTTGAAGGGCTTTGATCTCTGCTTACCTGTATGAGAGCAAGCAGAGGAAGTACATGGAAAATGAACATGGGACTGGGGTTTATAAGCTTTTGGTTTTGCTCCAGCTTGTTAATTTGTCAAATTTGTACTGGGACTTGACCATAATCTTTGAAGCTAGTTAGGSCTGGTTAAGCTGATAAACACCCCTAAAAGGACCCAAGGCTGAAACCTCCTTGTCTTTGTCAAAGAAAATCAATATTTTCAGTCTTCCATAACCTTGTTGCTCTGTTTAGCAATGCTAACCCTGYATTATGCTGAAACTTAGGCACATAATTAGATCTTTGAGACTCTGGAGATGTTTTATCCATAGTTAGAACACAGGTTCTTATTCTGTGGTTTGCTATAATCTTACAGAAAAGGAAAAAAAAACAAAAATTCAAGTAAATAGCTTAGACACCAAACCTACAAAGACCTCCCTGGCAGCTGTCTGTGCCCTGTATCAGCGAGACCCTAGTGCCAGGAGGCTCAGCCTTGCCTTGCTGGAAACTTCACACTAGTTGTCCAGTTTCACTGCCAAAAAGAAGCAGAAAGGGAAAGATTCTAGGTCAGAYCTGGATAGTGCTTCTGGTAAAACACTTCATAAGCAGTCATAGTAGGATGAAGGCCRGCTCTTAGAGAAGAGTAATATTCCCCATAAAACTGGAATTCTAGGCTACAGTTCAACTGTGGGCATGCTTGAATGAACTGCTTTCGGGAGATGGACAAGAGAGGATGAGCACGGAATCATACCTGAAATTGTCTTCAGTAGAAATACGGTTAAGAACTCAAGCGAAGCCATTTGGCTTGGCCACATAAAATGTTTCCAGTGCTATTCAGAGCTTTGCCTGCTTACCAGGAGGACCTGCTTTATAAACACAGATCTGTGTTGATCTTTATTCTACTATTTTTTGTTGTTATTGCTTTTTAATGATAGTAGATTATTGAGAGTAAAAGAAATTATTCATAAATATGGTAAGAAAGCATCATTTAACCTAATAATTCTAGATGGAGTATAGTGCAGAGAATAGTGAATGCAGCTGCAGTTCCAGAAGCCTTCTGGGCTGCAACTGCCCACACAATAAAATACACTCTGAGCAACAGCAGTGAGGCTTGGAGAGAGCTAGGCTGGTTGGAAACAAGTGACAAAAGCCAAGTTGACGTCAGTATTGTCATGAGGTAAAAGTATTCCTGGGTGCTGAGCAACAAAGGAGGCTTGAGAGAAAACTTCAAGGGCAGAGGGCTTGTGTCTTATTTATATTCATCCCTGGTTCCGTTTACTCCTGGTGTTACAAAGGAGATGAGCTTTTGTGGGGACAGCTGGCACTGAGATGKCTTACTGTCAAGTCTCAAGTGTCATAATGCTGATTTATGTGCAGATTGTCTCTCAGCTTTATTTTACTTGGTTATTTACCTTTTTCTTGGAAGCACCATCATTTGCTTCACAGGAGCAAATCAGGGGCTAATAAGATGGGATTGTGTTGCCAATAAAGAGGGGGGAAAAAAGATGAGGAGATAAGGATTTTGGCAAATGTGTGAATACTGGTAGTATTGCGCTCAGGTGTTTGCCAGATGTTAGTCTGCTGGGAAGAGTGCACATCAGCACAGATGCCGGGCTGCAGTTGGGCTTGCAATTTGCTTTTAGGGCCTGCTGTTTGAATTAGTCTTGAACTTCTTCACTCTTGGTATGAAACAAGTAACATTCCATGAGCTCCCTTCCTGACAGCCACAAGAGTGAAATCCTGTGTTTTCAGTATGTGGCAAGRAGCAGAAAATAATTTTTTAAATAGGAATCTTGTCTTTCCAATATATTCCAAATCATATTTACTGGCAAAAACCAACCTCTTGTGATGTGCTCATCATCTGGGTTGCACACTGAGCTGTGGTTCCTTGTGTCCCTCCCTGCCCATTGCCTGCTCTGTCTTGCTGGGTGCTCTGTGCACTTTCTCTTTGCTCTGTGACTTTCATCCTTTTATCCTTCCAATGCCAAATCTTGGTTACAGGTGATGACAGAATCGGAAGAATTTGGGTTGATGCTATTTCACATCTCTTGTCAAGCTTGGAAAGTTTGCATTTTGGAAGTTGTAGACTTGATAAGAAAATTTGAAGTTTCACCATTGAAAACAAAATGTGATGCACCACCTGGTTTATTAGCTGAGTAATTTTCAAAATACAGTTGCGCTGTTACCACTCCTTGTTCGTGTTTAACTTCTGCTGACTTAATGGGAACTGGTCTCCAAATGGTCCAGAAGGGGCAAACTGCATGTGGAAAGGAAAGGGCTCGGTATGGATAAGGCACTGGATTTGATATCAAGGGATATGGCTTCAATTTTTAGCATGTTGGCAGGTCTCCAGCTTTGGATTCAGCTACCCAATGTGTTAAGAAGAGCTCATTCAAGGTATAGGTCTAAATGTTTAGCTCCTTGCTGCGCCTGGCTCTGTKTGTGTGTGTCATGGTATCACCTGTGAAATGGCGCTAATAACAAGAGAGTTAAACTTGTAGGTACTGGAATATAAAAGGACTGAACATAAAAAGTCTGGTTAGACCAGGTAAATGCCTATCTCTCGAGATTTATTATAGTCACAAACCTCATGAGAATGTGGAAGAGTCAGGAGATTTATAAATAAGAAGTCAGGACTAACAGTGGTGAGACAGAGCAGCTTTTGTGGATTTATGGCCAAACTGCACTGATTTTATGCCTAGGTCTTTTTTATTCTCGATTGCAGTTGCTATAGACATAGGAAATGATTGCAGACTGATGGTGACCCTGAAAATCACTTTCTAATGGTGATGAAAATCTCTTATTAAAGATTTATGTGGAGTGAGGAAGCAGGTGATGATTTTTTCTTCCGAATAAATAAACATTACTGATGGGAATTAATGTTCTTTCTTGAGGATTTTTAATGATTAGAAAATTTCTTCATTGCAGTCTAATATCTAACTACTAATTATTCAGTTAAGCTGTGTTCTGGTAGCAGGAAAAATGCAACAACAAATTTATTTACCTATTAAAATCTTTATGTGTCTATTACTGCCACCAGTCTGTGACTTCCCAGAAATAAAGGCTCTTATTGATGGGATCCCAGATGCTAACTAGAATCTAATTTAGTTAAATGGTTTATGCTACAGATTGTCTTTCTCCATGGATGTGCACAAACAGAACAAGAGGAAGCCATTACCAATTACTCGGGCATTTTTTTTTTTCTACCTATTTGCCCCTGTTTTTGTTTGTGTTGTAAATATTATATTTAAAGCTATTCATATAAAATACATTGTTTTGAGTTAGGAAATCTTGTCCCTATGATGGGAGCTGTAAAGTTGCTTTCAGTGCTGTCATTCCATTTGCCACTGTCCAGCAGTTTGTAAGACACTGCATCTGGCTCTACTTATCTTTTTAGTGGATTACACTAAAGTGAATCCTTAAGGCTAAACCCTCTAATTTACTAAAGCACATGCACATAAAATTACAGCTGTCTCACCAAGGCTTTCATTGGCGTGAACAGAACTGGGATTCATTTAAGTGGTTATAAAACATAGATAAGCCAACTTCCTTCAAAATCAGAGGAACAAAACATAAGTAAAACACCAAAAACAAAACACCCCCCAACCTGCCAAACCGCCCTAATTGCTCCTTAATTGATTAGCTCATCAGCAGGATATTCTTTGTGCATCTGCTGATACCATTTTTCCTGGGTCCTTTGATTCCCAGTGCATGTCCAGGTGCTTCCCGCATGGAGAGACGGTCTGATGGTGAAAATATKATGTTTATTATGATTAAAATGCAGTTTCACTCTTAGAGCTAATGGTGGAGATTGGGCAGGATTCACTGCCCTGGAATTCAGCTGTCTTAAAAATCAGACACCTAACTAGAGAGAAGGCGGCAAGGCTGGCATAGATTGCAGGTTATTGTAAAGGGGAACACAGACCTTAAATGACTAATTTTTAGGCAGCTTAAGTTAGATGGGAGATCATTCCCTCCCTGCAGGTTTTTTGCTACTAGAAGATCTTTCTCTGGCTTTTTGCACGCTCTTGGAAGCGATGTGCTGTCGTCTGGAGCTCTGTGGGASCGTTTCGGAGATGCACAGGAGATTTAGGAGCTTCTGCACCCCTGTCGTTTAGGAGACCGGTGTAAATCCACCCAGCTCTACCTATCCCCACTGCAAGAGAGCGTTGAATTTTACACCACATCTGGGACCTCATCAGCTTCCCAAATGATAACTCGTAGGAGCTTGGGATTCAACAGGGAACAGGAAGGGAGAGAAAGAAAGGATGCGAAATAGCCAGGAAAAGGGAAGTGAGTTTTCTTTCAGGTCTCAGTCAGAAATGCTTCAATTAACTTCCCAGGAAGTATACCGTAGTTTTCTATTCTAAGATGCCTTTCTTGGCCTCGTTTCTCGAACAGTATTATAGAGCCAGATGGATGAGCAGTAAATCCAGAGCAACCCACTCCTCTGGTACCTCCCAGGGAGGAGGAAATGCGAGATGTGGGTTACCCCACGTAGTGCTGCTCAGTGCTCTGAAACTGCTGCTGCTTTCATAGAAGAAGCCAAATTAAGAAAATATATCAATTTTAGAGAAGGCACTAACTTCATAGCGAGAGACTGTGTATTTTCCATCATTAGTTGGCTCTGTACTGGTAAGTTGCATTTCCAAAATATATATATATGAGTTTGGTCAAAAGTTATAAATCTGATGAAAGAATTGGTGCTCATTTCATGTGAGAGATGATTATTTCTATCATTYGACAGGACTTTGCAGCACTTCTGTAATGTAGAAAAATGGAATTTGTTCAAGGAATTTGTTCCCAGTTGTTTGTATCCCCAGAGCTGGTTTCTGGGGATTTCTGCCTTTTTTGCTTTCAGGATAGGAAGAGTTTGAGGCAGCAACTGCTGGTTTTGAGATAAGTCCTCCTGCAACCTTCCTTCAGCATCACCTATTGCTCTGTGTTTCACATGTGAGTGTTGAGGCTCTGCTGCAGGCTAAGAAGGGCCGGAGATGCCTCGTGGTCCTGGCYTGGAGGACCCGTTGATAGGCTCTCGGCACCAGGGCTCTTTTACTTCAAAGGTTCACGCAGATTCTTATTAATATATGAAGTGAACATACAAGCGTCAGACCCCAGGGTACATTACAAAATTACACAATGTGGGATCTGCATTTGTATATACCTGTTTGCATATAAACAGATATACATTTATAAAGGTGTGGATTTATGTGTACATATAGGGTGCCAGCAGCATCCATTTAAGCAAATGTGCGCAGCATGTGCCCCAGAAACACGGAGCAGTGTCTTGTCTGGGACCAGGGAGCTTCTCATTCACACAGGGCAAAGTGGTGGTGAGAATCTTGATTTATACACCCATGTGTGAGAGATCTGCCTTTTTGGGCTCTGCTCACTGGGTATTCAATTTTTCTTAACACTTGTTTGTGTCATGCATCTTTTGTTAAAGGATAACCACTCAAAAGAACTCAGAATGTTGTTTTGCGAATAAYAGACACAGAGATCCTACCCAAACCTCTCAATCTTACTGAAGATGCTGTGTGGGCTCTCGGGGTGCTGCACAGGTAGTTCTGCAGTGGCATTTCAAGCCCTGCCTCTGCAAAACGTGCTAGCGTTTACTCAAGGWATCTCTGCATTTAAGCCTGCGTGTGTATGTTCTGCTGAAGCAGAGCATGCAGTTGAGGTTCATTATACTTTTATAACTGTGTTTATTAAGTTTCAGTGATTTCATCTGTGTCTGTTCTGGACAGCTTGGGGTGTTTAACAGCCACAGCTGTAAGAAAATTGGTCTAAAGTTTTCCATCTATATCACAATTGTAAGAGAAGGCTATTAAAGCACTAAAAAGGACTTAATCTGATAATTTTCCAAAGAGATGGTAACTTGCTGGCAGAAGGTGGTGCTGTTACCTGATATTGAAACACATAGCTAGCTCGTGTGTCAGTCAAGTTCTGCTGAAGAAAATCCATCAGTAGAAAAAAGGCTTTTTTCCCTATTCAGGCATGGTAGCTGAACATATACAGATGAGGCTTCCTAGCCTCTAAGGTGTAATAGTCTTCTTAAGTAGAAAGCAGACTGCCATACCAATGTTTCCTCCAACAGAAAATAGGATGTCAAGTGAAGTTTGCTCTTTGGAGAGAGAAATGCAGCTAAATTGTGCTTTTTAAATGGAGTGGTTCATTTCAGCAAGCACATAGGGTTGTGTAGCCTGGATTTGACAAAAGCAAAACACAGAGAATGTGTGATGTTAGGGAGAGCTGAAAGTTCTTAAAAGGCTTTTCTCCATCTGATATTTGAGTATCAGAAGTTCTGAGAGAAAATTGTGAAAAATCCAATGAGAGGTTTTCTTTGGGGGGAGGGGGGAAGAAAAACCTCTAATTTCTGGTTTGTGCTTCTGCACGTGGTTAAAGCGGTGGCTCCGTTCAGGCTTGCAGGTCATGCGTGGCCGTGGGAGCAGATATGGAGCAATTCACATGCACAGCACAGTTCAGTGCTGGACTCTCTTGCCTGCCTCAGCCCGCCAAAAAACTATGCATCTTGCACACGTTTAAAACAAGGGTAAAATAAAATTAATGACAAGGCTCTTACAAGATAACATCTGAGCCTTCATAATACACTCAGGTCATATTTTCAAGCCTTACGTTATAATCATAGGGGATACAAACTTTATTTCAAAGATTTTTATATGTTTTTCTGTTGCTGTGGGGAAACCTCAAATACTGTGATTCTTATGGCTCTGGAATGAAACACAGGTATCGATATAAATTGRTATTATATGGAATCTTATTAATTACAATATTTCAGTGCTATAAAATGTATACATTGGATGTTTATCTATTGGATTGGAACTAGGGGCTGTTTGTAATGCTTTGAAATTATTATACCCCACTTAGAGTTCCTGATCTGGCTAACGTTAGAATGTCTGAAAGCCCAAGAGAAAGGCTATTCCTGAAATACCTCAAAGGGGAACTAGCAGCAGAAAGAGCCAATCTTTTTAGAAGGATTTTGATAATTTTTCCAGATTCAAAAAATTCAGAAAATTGAGACCTGCATCCAGCTTTCTGAATGCTTTCCTGACATGAGACTAGTTTTCAAGTCTTCAAAAAATTTCTTGGCCCGTTACTAATCCTTCAGTAATTTAAGCAAATTTTACATGTGAGCCTGAAGAAGGGGGGAAGGAGCAGTTCATATGTGCTAGCAGACAAAACAGTGATACAGAGAGTCTAAATCATTAAATCTTTCAGTGCTCTTGCTATCTCCTAATGCTAGCCAAAGAGGACGGCCCTGGGGGATTAGGGAGGACTCTGAGGAAGTGATGCCCCTTTGGGAATGGCAGGCGAACCTGGGGACATGTGAACCTGGAGGTGGTCAGAGCTGGACACCAACTTGGCAGCCCTGAGCGGCTACGGGAACCCGCTGAGTTTCAGAATTGAGTTTATACAATGCCCGTGTGCATYTCGGACCATATTTTCAAAATTAAGAAAGCTCAGCTTTGATCTCCTGGTTAGAGTAGGAGGTACAAATTATTGGKGTCTGCACTTAGGCTGCGTGCCTGTGCCCAGCTTTGCAAAGCTGGCTGTTAGAGACAAGGCCCTGCCCCACAGCTTCAGAGAAGAAAGACAAAACTGTTCAAATGCYATTTAAGATACTATTGAGTCCAAGAGCTAAAGGCTGTTGTAGGATTTTCAGAACTGGAGTGTAAGGCTGCTTTTCTTTTTTATTTTTTTTCTTCCAATTGGATTTCACGGTTGAAACTTGGTATAAGAATCCTGAGACTAGGAGCAAATAGCTTTTTATGGAGATTTGAATTACATTTTACACTTGAAAAAGCAGTCTAAACAGTGAGTGAAATGGCCTGGCATTTTGTTTCTGCACCCGTCCCCTGCCCTCCCTTCCCAGCCCAGCAAGAGACCCACATGGCATCTGCAGAGCAGGTACGAGCAGCTAAAGGAAAGGGGAAKTCTCCTCCCCCCAAAAAAGTGAAGGAAGAGGCAAGATCAAGGATAAAACCAAACATAAAAAATACTCTCTTTTGGAGCTCTCCTKAAAACCTGCTATTAACGAAGTCAACAGGGATTTCAGCTCTCATTGTGCTGACTTGGTCAAGTGACACAACGAGTGGCCTTGGGCTGCCAGTGCCGGGCAGTTCCGTGGGAGTTCTGGTGTAARCCCAGAATCGTCTTGTCCGACTGCTGAAATCTCCTCCCCTGACACTTACCACTGCCACTGTAATGCAGCCTGTAAACGTGTAACCCATCTGATCATCATGACACCGACCAAATCCTTCTACGTGGGAGAATCCAGCAGTTCCTATCTTGGTTCTTCGGTCAGAATGTGGGTAGTCTTTAATTTTAACTGCAGCRCCCACTTTCCATGCTGGAGTAAAGCATGTGGAATTCATGCTGCTGAGATGTGCTACTGATACATGTATCTTTATTTGATTGTATTTTTGTATTATTTCTCTACTGCACCAACTAGCAAAATTRACTGCCTGCCAGTTTAGAAAGAGTTCATAAGGCTGGTACTTCTTTTCTCCTGCTTTATGACTTCAGCTGTGTCCCCAGACAAATGGGGTCTATCATTTTCTCTTAGGGCATCACTGTAGCTCAGTGCCCCCAAAAAAGCTGTAAGCTCAGAGCTCTGAAGGCTGAATTCTCACTTGCCCAGAGGATGGGCATCCAGCCTGGCTGTGGCACAATCCAGTCCTGTAAGTGACATCTACTCAAATGAGTTATGCTGGTTCTAGGGAAAGCAGTTGTATGTCAGCAATAATCATCTTTTTGCCCATTACTGTGTGCGAGTTGCTGGAAAGCAAACCTTTCCCACAATTAATTGTATTTGCTAATTATCTGTGAAAAAGCAATTATCTCCAGGTGATGCAGTTCTTGGGGAAGGCTTTCTTAATTGTCAAAGAGGGGATAGAATCTCTTCTATGGAAGTTGTTTTCAGAAAAATTTTCTCAAATATTGTACCTGATATATCACATTAGACACATCAGATTGGGTTGCATCAGCAATGTTGCATTACATCACATCACCGAGGTAATGTGCTGTGACAGACTTGCAATGCAATGTGTCAGCTGGAAAATGGGGAAAGATGTTGATTTCCTGAACAAAATGCTCCTTAAGCTATGTGGCATTTTCCCCGTCTCCAAGTAAAGAAGTGGCTGTTGGTGTTTAGGGATATTTACTTAAATGACTTAATTATCTGTAAAAGAATTCTAAACATCTCTTTTGTTTTAGCTTCTCAAAGGGTAATTAACAAGTCTAGAAAGAAAAATGTTTTTTGCTACTTAGATTTCCAGAGCCAGATTACATCATATTTGTTTCTCCAAACACTCAACAAACTGAGAAAGTAGCTCCTAGGAGGAGAAGGCTTCCTGTCATTTTGATAGAACAGGTAGAGCAGGTCTCTCTATTCAGTGCTTGATCTTACACTTAAAAGTCTTTCAATATTCCTTATGTGAGGAATGGTAAACGATAAATTGTTCAAATAAGATTCACGATCATAGTGGTGATGCTATAAATATATAGACAAAAGTGGTAAAAATGCGTGTATACCATCAGTCAGGGCTCRCTGGAATTTGGTTGTCATCTTGCAGTGCGTTACTGCTTCACGATGCGAAATTTCCCCAGAGAGAACATTGAGGTGCTTCGTCTTCCTTCATGACSACGCCACTTCTCCTCTGCAGGAGTAACAGCAGGCGGATGCTGTGGACTAGCTTGTTTGTCAGGAGCTCATCTTTCAGCCGTACAGAGTTTGCATTAGCCAAGTTATTTCCAAAATCCTGAGTAGAGGAGGACTTGGATAGCTCAGAAGAGAGAAAGAGGATAATGCAGCTGTTGCTTAAAATTACTCTTAGGGACATGTGTCCAATTAGTCTCTCAAAAAAATGTATTTGCTGTCTGCTAGTTGTTCCTTGGATGAGTTATGGTCTCATTTTAGAGGTCATGGCGGTTAGGTGTCTTGGCTGAGGTCCTTGCTGGGACTCTGGGCAGAGCAGGTCTGACTGGATGCAGTTTGACTCTTGGCTCAAAGGTAAGGCACAATGGTGAAAAAGCAGTGTAGGTGAAGAATATAAACTGAGAGGAGCTATGAAATCTCTATGAAAAAGAAATAGGAATATTTTGAGTAATTCTTCACAAAAGGTTTGCATTGTCAGAAATAATGTATGGTGTTGGATTGCTTCACTTCCTCATTGTAAGTTTTATTACTATTAATTCTCCTCCTCTTTATGAACTGCTAAGWGTTTTCTGGTATAAAGCCTCCTTTCGGGCACATCTTATGCTTCAGTAAAGCATCAAAACCAGTACATGGAGAGCTTCCAAGGAGAGAAGGGCTATACAGGGATGCACATATCGTCATCAAGCTGTGGAGGTTAACAACCCCAAATTGCTTTGCTATTTGTACATACTCAAGTAAGAAGAATTGATATGTTTGCTCTTGTTTTAGTGAGCTCTTGTGTTTCATTACATTTGGCACTTCAGGATACAGAATAGTCACTCATGTCTCTTGCAAAGCAGCACCCTTAACTGTGTTACTATTTGGTRGCTCATTATCGTCCCATTTCTTTCCTTTTTTATTGCTGTGCAAATATGCTTTAGTTTCACAATAACTTGCCTAATGCTGCTTTCTGTGGCCTTCATTGTGAGAAGGAGCAGGGTTCTGGTACGCTCAGAAATCAGACAAGCAAATTTATAACAGCATCACTGTTTAAACAATGCTTTGGATCATTAAAGGTAAAAGCAAAAAAGAAAAAGTAAATGTATCTACGTACGTATGGATACTTTYCATTTTAAGTTAAGTACTCTTTAAAAAAATGACAGCCATCACGTAGAAAACATTTACTTACCTTTCTACTTGCCTTGATTTAGCCTTTAAGGACAATACAGTCATTTTACAATCTGCCCCGGATAAGGTGAAGTGCATAATTGCTGTGCCTTAGGAACACCCTGGGAAATGAATTATGAGTTGAAAGTCTCTAATCTTTCCCTGGCAACTTCCACTCCTGCTTACTCTAACCAGGTACTAAAGACCATTAAGAATAAAGAGGTATTAAAAAAGGTATTCAAGTATCTAAAGATGCAGATACACTCACAATGGATCTTTTTTTTTTTTTTTTTTTTTTTTTAATGAGGAAGGAAGGAAGGTCTCTCATACTAATTGAAAAGGAGGTGTTGCATGCCAGTTTTCCTCCAACCCTCTGCAGAAAGTGCCATCTGCCTTACGGTACCATTAAGCTCCTCCAGCAGTGGGCAACCCTAAATCTGACCCTCTCTGGGTATGTGGCTAGTCAGGCAGCCAGTGCAATAGACTGCCTGATTTGCCATATGCAGGTGGCTCAGAATTGACCCATCTTATCTGTACTTGCAGAAATAGCTCATTGGGGTCAATAAAAGCATTCTTAGTTTTATCTTGAAGACAAATAATTATACTGCTATCTATTTACAAGCTGGTATTCACAGACACTAACCCCTTTTCAGTATGCAGGACTCCTGTGCTGAGCCTTTTCTATAAAACTGTTATTAATTCTGCCTTTTATGTCTAAACCTGGTACAGTAGTGCAATTAACTGCTTTACTTAACATGCAAAGTTAYAAGTGATCTCTGTGATACCACTGACATTAAAAAAAGTAAATGGGGTTAAACTGCTTCTCATTACAAGCTGATCTTTAAACAGTCTTTGGTAGAACTGGCAGTGGACGTGTATTGCCGAATTAATTTCAAGAGAGTAATAACAGCCATTTCTGTATAATGGTGATTTCAAGCTAGAATGGAAGAATCTGCACAAGTCTTTAATCTCCCTCAAGCCAAGATATTAATTGTGCTTCATTCTGCAATTTAAAGAAATCTTTAATCACGCCGTCAACACCTCCTTTTTCTCCTCATTTCCTTCTGATTATAAATGGAAAATCAGCTTTTCCTTTARCAAGGCTACAAGTTGAAAAGTTCAGGCTCCACTGCTCTCAGTGAACAGGAGCTACTTCTTTTCAACCTGCAGAAAGAAGAGAGTGCCTCCGTTTTTCAGTTCCAGCTGTGTGGGCCTCTCTTTGCTGTGTGTTTGTAGCGATACGGGCTGTTTAGATTTATTGTCAGATCTTGACAGACGTGTCCCATGGTGAGACTGAGAGGAAAGATGCCATTCCGTGGTAGGAAATCAGGGAATAAGTTGCTAATACATGTTTGTGAGGGTGTAAAGAGGTGATTTACCTTCCCCCAAAAGCCAGAGATCTGTAAAAGAAGAGCAGGGAAACAGATAAGCTGGCTTATCTTAAGAGAGAGACCTCCAGTCTTGTAGAGTGTGGAGAGCAGGAATTCTGCACAAGCAAGAGAAGCAGCAAAAGTGTTTGAGACAGGGAACGACAAATGCCTGAGCGAGGTTGCTATTGAAGTTGTGGGGTGAAAGTTGTACTCAGTGCAGGCTAGAAATGTGTGATCAGCAGGTATGTCAAAACGGAGCTGTGAATTTCAAAAAGCTTGTGAGTAAGACCAAATGCCAGGGTTTCAGGGCAGATACCGTATCCGAGTCAAGATTTGTAAAAGAAATCCCAAGGACATGACAGAACAAACTCTAACAACCCACTCCCCTTCAGGAGAAAAATGTTCTTCCTTTGAAACTGTATGCAGTAGGAAGGCTGGAAAACAGTAAGAGAAGCCATCAAGTAGACTGGCTGCTGAGGAAGCTGCGAGAAATCACCTTTAAAGAAGCCAGGCTGAAATTAGCAGTGAGGTATCCCAGGGTGGGGAAAGGAAGATGAAGAGATTAGGGAAAATGATAGTTTCCACCAGAGCTGAAGAAAATTAATGTGAAGAACTCAGCTCAGCTGTGCTTCACAAGCACCCTTGGCTGCCTTCTTTCAGTAGGTTGCTTGAAATTTGCATTGCTAATTGGCTTGTTGGRAAGTTTTTCCAGGTTGCTTCCAGGGAAAAGAGGCAGATAGAGGCAGTAAGGTGTCTGAGTAATTTTTCTTCTTGTTTAAGCTATGGACATACTGGAARTGAAGCCCTGGGGTTCCTGAATGGAAAACACCTAAACTTACTATTCATTAAAGAGTTGKTTTTTAACCACTGTATCCTTGGTAAGAGACACATCAGTAGGAGGGCAAAATAACAATTGCTCTAGGCTTGGAGAAGCTTTTACATTCCTGCTACCCCAATTATTTCCTTTTTTACACATGTTCAGCAGTCTCTCGCGTCTGTAATTACAGCACTGAAAACTGTAGCTATTAGATACAGCCACTAGGCTTTTAACAAGCCATCATTACTACCACTTGGTACCTTACAGTTTAACAACAATGCCTTGGAAAGCAGCGTAACTTATTTCTCTAACTGCACCCACAGACCTGTGCGTGTGCATGTGCATGTGCGAGGTGGTCGGAGCTGAACAGCAATGAAGAGGCGAAAGGTAGAGTTGCAGGACGTGAAGCACTTGGTGGTTCTCATTTAAACAGTCTGATTTAAAGCTGTTTGAATCATCTCTGTGGGGCAAGTCAGTCTTTTCCTTGAGTAATGGTGGTGGAGGATGGTATCCTGGAAGAAGCAAGCCCTAATGCTTAGAGGAAAATTGCCACATTAGAAAGCATGTAGTCAGGTTTTGGCTGTCACTGAGACATTAATTTGGTGTCAGATGCGAGGACAAYTGTGTATCTGCTGTCCTTGAACACCCGAAAACCAGGAAGGTGAGTTGAGATCTGGCCCTTCCCAGCTCCCCCTTGATCTGGCAATTTCTTTGCTATTCTGTGTGCTCTGGTAGTGTTGCTGAATGCTAAGAAGAGGTATTTTTGTGCACTCCGAGGCAATTGGTGGGCCAGGATACCTGATTAGCTGGTGGATTTTCTGTGCTAACCCCAGGTGGCCAGGCAGAGCAGGCATTTAAAAACTCATCCATCTCTTGTCTTACTGTCTTTGAATTTGCATAATTAAAAGTGAATTACTTGCTGTATTTTAATATATGCAGTGAAAATGCATGAAAAAATGGAGAATTACAGCAATCCAGTAATTCATGTCATGTCCCATTCAGAATTACAGCTTTTCAGTGCCAACTTAAACACAAAAAGAGTTCCTTGCCACCATAAAGCTATAATTGCTGAATTAATAACGGTAGGTTTTTGAGAACAAACTCTTTGACCTAGGTAATGGAAATACTCATGTTAAAATAAAGTAAAAACATGTGACTTAATCTATTCCATATCAGGCTCAGGTAGCGAGGATCATTGCTTTCCGTGTCGTAAGTGGAGCTGCAGGCAGGTAGTGCTTTTCAGATTTGGTTGCATCCAACTGGGTTGGTTTAGCCAGCGAGGATTAGATTTCAGTCGTCAGGCAAACTAGTTTTCCTTCTRCCTGGGAACTTGTGCCCCCAAATCTGTTAGTCTCCTGAGCAGTTCTGGTAGGTGAACTTGTCCATCCAACTGCAAAGTGGTGGAGAACCACTAAATGTGAAGGGTGAAAGGTGAAAGGCTTCTGCCAGCATTTTATTACTCTAGAATTTTATTAAAGCCAACTGAAAAAAAAAAAAAAAAAAAAAAGCAATAACAACAACAAAAATACCTCTTATCTTCCAGCACAGGCATGAACTGTGCAGGGGCTCTGCCTCACAAGTCAGGGTGCCTTATGGCCCCCACAGCAGTGGAGCTGCTGGGCCTGGGATGAAGGAATGGCTGTTTCTAAACAGGACACTGGGGAGTTAACCAAAGTGGTATGAGCTGAATGAGCAGGGCAAGCACAGAATTATCTTTTTTTTTTTTTTTTTTTTTTTTTNTGTGTGTGTGTGTGTTTCCTTAGGTATCGGAGGGAACTGGTAGCCTATTTATGGTGACTTTTTCACATTGGGACAGCAATCTAGTGTTTATTTGAACTTGCGGAGCTCAACATTTATTTCAATGGGTTTTGTGATTCCTGGTTAACACTAAAAAGCTAAAAGCTCACTCRAGTCTTTAGAGATCCATTGGCCCGTATCAAAGGATCCCCTTGTACTAAGGAATTGATTTAGTGAATAACTATTCACAACACAAAGCTTGGCCGCAGCAAAAGTCGCGAGTTGGGAGCACTCCCATGCGGAGCTGCTCGGCCCGGCATGGTGCCCGAGGTCTTTGCAATGGTCTCGCTGAGGTTATGTGCACCTTGTGGATGAAAAGAACTGGCTGTTTCCAGGGCTGGCGATCTGATTCCTTGCCTCAGAATTACCATCATTAATTAAAATCTCTTTTTCTGTCTAATTATTTCAGCTCTAATTCTCTTGCAGGTTCATAAATAGTAACATCTCGTTGTCTTGGAAAGAGTTCATTTTTTCTCCTTTTCTTTCTCCTTGTCAGTGCCCTCATTCTCTGCCTCTCATGGCTTAAGGTAATTAAGCTTGCAAAGTCTGGTCACCTCTCTAAGATATTTAAATATCTTCAAAGAGATTTTTCATGTTTCTTTTGCTTGTACAGCTCTGTGAGAGGTTTGAATGCAAAGCCTGTGTTTTTCCCTGCTGTGAAGAATTGCCAAAGAGGGAATAGGCATTTGGTGGAGGATTCTTGGAATGCAGCTGAAGCAGGTTACCTGCCCCGTGCTTCCAACGGCGGGAGGTCGTTCAGGCTTTGGCATCTGAATAGCAGTGTCACCAGGAGAGGCCCGGGAGCTGGGAACTTCAGAAGTTGTTCCCATGCATTCCATACATATCTTGGAGCCTTGTACCCCACGCACACATTGCAAGTGTGACATTAATTGCTGCACTGCAAAACTTTGAAGTACAGCACCTAGCGATACCACTGAAGGGAGCGATTCTCTTCTCCCTGCCTCATGTTTTTTCCAGACTCGATGCTACCGAGTTACAATACCAAGAGCARACATCTCAAGTCTCAGAGCCCTTGTGAGTGGTATTTAACATGATCCATGTAATTGCCTGCCTGCTATTTAACACTAGCTGAATGTTAATAATTCTCTCAGCTAAGCTTCAGCATCCAGCAGATGATTTCTGCAGAATGTGTTCTTGGCTCACTGCAGTTCATGTATATGTGCACATACGTGCTGAATAACTCAGGCTAACATTAATGGAGAGGAGAGACGTCTTCCCAAAGCCAGGTGTGTAGACTGCTGTTCTCCCGAATAGCTCAGCAAAAGAGCTATGGATGACCTGCTTATTTTGAAAAGAAATCAATGTAAAGCTATGGTTTTAATGAAGAGGGTCCCCCTTGGGGCAATTTGATGATGCAGTAGGAGGGATCTTTCTTGGCTGTCAGCAAAGCAATCATTTTTATCAGTTCACTATGAAATCTGCCTTTCTTGTAAGTTATTTAGTTTACTGGCTGATGCTTTCTTGTAATTTCCTTTATTAAGTGTCAAGTTTGGTATCAAGAAAGTATCAAACACAGCTAAAGGTCAAAGTAAATCATGAGTGAAATTACTCAAACTGACACACAGTGAAGGATAAAACAGAATGTCAGGTGCTGGTTTATATAAATGCTGGTGACTGATCAGATGCCAGCCTTACCTGATCAGAGAAGCCCTTGTCCTTGTGCCTTTGAGACCGAGGTCTACCAGCCTTGTGGGCAAGAGGTTGAGAATATGACTGTGATGCACACTGATTTTGTCACAAAACCCACAAATGGTTCCCACATCACCACAAAGATTTTGGGAATGTGATTGAAGTATTTTATTTCAAGAGAAAGTGTAGCTCCTTCCTTCAAAAGCCTAGGGTGCCAGTGGTACCAGTTAAATCTGTGCATTTGCACTGTCTGGCAGCTGCTTGGCTGACTCCAGGGAGCAAGAGAAGTAGAGATTCCAGATGAGGTTTGATAGTAGCAGAAATATTGTCCACTTCGCAGTGTCATTCGTTTTAAAGCTCAGTAGGCAGCCAAATGAAGTGTTCTACAGTTTTACCAAATGCAGCAAGTCGCTGCTATTACACTTGCAATTTTGTGACCTGGTAAACAGATACCTTAGACATGAAGGTCTAAGTGTCAGTTGTGTAGAAAGCTGCTGATCATGCTGCTTTGTGAAACAGAAGATCCTTCATAAGAAATGTGTCATTCCTGAAGCAGYGTCACTTGATATTTGCCCTTGTGGAGCATGACCCTTTGGCCCTTGTTTGTAGTGAGATTATGAAGGAAGRAAAGTGTTGGGTCAGTCAGTCTCGAGCTCCATTTCCGGGTTTCCAGTTGGGCTTTATGGAATGCGTATTGTCTCTTCAAGAGTTGTGTTTTCTTGAGTTTTTATGATGGAAACGTTAAGTCATTAGCGAGTCTTACAACTCTGGTTGAACTGRATTTATAAATTAATTGGGGGTATGAGAGAAATTGGGTCCTGGAATGAGAAGCTCCCTGGCCGAGGATTTCTAAGGAAATGTCTTTGATTTCAGCAGTCAATGGTGGCTTTATGCTATTCTTGCTGTGTCTTATCTAATGTGTTATTGACGCTATTGCATTTGCTTTCAAACACAGTCATTAGAAGATTTAATTTGCAGCAGCTGTAATTTATATTTGTAATTTTGTCTAAGATCAATAAAGGAAACTGAAGAGATTTATAGTCCTAGCTTCAACTAAGATAAATTGAAACAGGCTCCGTTTCCCTGAAAAGCTTTATTTAAACAACATTTCGAAAGAACAAAATGAATTAGATGAGCTATTTGCATGCAAGTATGGGTAAATAATCCCTTGTGTCTGGAAGATATATTAGACATTGTGAACATGGTCAGTGCGTTCTTCTTTGAAATACAAATAAACTCCTGGGAAGTGTTACCTTAATGTAGGACATAATGGGAGTCGAGTAACTGTTTCAAAATGTTCCTTAACAGGAGCGGTTGCTAAATATCCTTGAGATCTCTTGTATTAAAACTTCATAATGAGATTGTAGTTGCATGTTTTAAATATTGTCAGGATCAGTCTGAAGCTGGAAAGCAAGACCCTGAAAGCAAGGCCCTCTTTTTTTTATTTTACAACAATCCTTGAGCATGGGTTGCAAAAATATGTTGGTATTTTTTGAGAAGACTACAGTCATTTATGAAGTATTTAGGTTCTGAATACTGCGTCCTGAATGGAGAAGAGGTACCTCTTCCCTTCAGTAATTAGCTGAGGGATTTTTCTGGACAGGAAAAAATGTGAGTGCAATCAGGCCAACTTGGTGCTTCAGCAGAATTTCTAGGCTGGCTTTGTGGAAGAGTGACAGGCTTAATGAACCTTCCTCCTCTTGCTCCGCAACAGGAGGTGCTACCAAAAGAGCTCCAGGCTGGGGAAGGAGAGGGGGGATTTTGTTGCAGCTGGCCCTGTCTGGACATGGTTTGGCAGCTCCTGTGGCTGCTCAGGCCTTTAGATCCGGAGCAGATCCAGCGCAGTGCTCTGTGTAGACAGCTCTGATCTTTCTCCACAAAAAAACTCAAAATTTCTACTCTTGATCCCTGTTGATGTGTGATCACAAGGAAGTGACAGGTTTCGTACTGAAGAAAAAGAGTATTTGTGCTTCCTGGTGGCTTGCAAGACAGCTCCACAATGCAACCCTAAAACTCTCCAAGGGGTAGTTGCCTTTTTGGAAAATTTTTGCATTATTATGGTGTTTGGGCTCCAGAGTTTTGTCAGATGCACTCCCCTTCTGGAACTGTTCTGACTCTGAGCCCCTTGGTGAGCATCTGCTTGTGTGAGTGCAGTTTCCCCCATTGTTCTGGCCTCCTCAACTCCTCTCTGCTCTGCGCACCTGTGGGTCCAGGGTGTAATTCCGGAAAGATGTGTGTCCAGCCAAACTGCTTACGATCTGCAGGCATTTTTCCCCTGTGGAGAGCAATCTGGAGTGGAAATTGCTATTTCTAGTCTGTGCTAGTCTTAAATTGCTTTTTAAAAAATCCCTGTTTTCTACTTTGGCAGAAAGTTTTCTGCCACACACTTCCGTGTGTCACATCCCATGACTGCTACAGAGACTCAAGGACATGACCTGACCTGTCTGGGTGTGCATGTCACATTTAATGAGGGGGATCTCTCTTGGAAATCTAGCTGTCAAAGGCAGCTAGGCAGTGTCCTGAGAGAGACATAACTTTCACCTTTTCCTTATTGTGCCTGACTGTTTGAATTCAGTTAATATGTTTTTATATAGTACAGTACTGCCACGTGTAAACAAGAGCTTCTGCTTCAAGCACTCACCCAGCAACTTGTGTCTAGGCATCACAGGGACTGGATGTTACTGGATGATAGATATCACGTGTGGATTTAAATCACTAGTAGTCTAGTTGGAGGGCTTGCTAATATGACGTGATGACCACGTACCCTGATGGCAGGCTGCAAGACTCTTGTYTTCAGTCTCAGAAAGCTGAAGGCCCCGTGGATGCAGAGTGCTCCTCTCTTCTGTCATCRTTATTGAGACCAGGGCGGGGATCGATTCTTCCCATAGTTTTACATTTGTGTTATCCATTGTATTTGCCCATTTCTCCTGACTAAATTATATGGGTGGAAGGAAGGGTAGCTAACCTTTAAAACGAAGAGGTCTTCTATTAAGGCTAAAGTCAGCAAGATCGTAACTTCTACCCCAGCATAGTCCAAGTATCAGAAGCATCTCGTCTACTGCCTTCCACCTCTGATTTGAGAACCAAGGAAAGTGCCCCCCATTTCAATATCCTCTTAAGGTATACTGTTACTGATTTTTTTTTTTTTTCTAAACACTTTTAGGGCTTTCTCTGGCAACTAAGCATGCGACTGAACTGAGCTTTGGAGGCCACCGCTTCAATGTGCTAACATGAGCTTTGGGAGTGAGAGCTGCAGTGGAGATTGGCAGCCTCCCTTTCATGCGCTGTGGCAGYGGGGAGGTGGGGGATGGCGGGAGCGGAGACACCTCCTCGCCTTGGGTTCCYGGGGTGAGCAAATGAAAGAAGGGGATGTTTAACAGACCTATGCCATCAAGACGATGTTTYAAGTCGCTACATAATAGGGCCTATTGTGAGGCTTCTCCAGAAGGAGGCTTCCGGTGGGAGCTCTCTCTGTGCYTTCCTGCTGTGGGCCATTGTGAGCCCAAGTTCAGAGGAATTGGTACCAAGGAAGAAGCACTGAGATAATAACCTTGAAAAACCCAAAGAGAGGGGGGGGGGGGGAAGGGAAAGAATTACACACTGAAGGAGCAGAGCTGTCTCACCCTAAAAGCATTCTGTAAATGAACTCCTGTGCTTTCAAGCCGTATGTCTTTATCAAAGACACTGTATTTTCATGAAGGAAAAATGTATGCATCAAGATTTAAAGACTTTACAGGCTGTGCACATTCCAGCCATGCAGCCTAAGCCAGTGGTTCGAATGCGGCCACTCTGCAACACAGATTATCAAGGCTATGGAAATGTTTTTAAATCTTATGCTTGCAATTATAAGGCACAGTGGTTCCTGCTGCCTCAGGAGAAATATTGTGCTATAATTTTCTTTCTCTAAGCATGTAGGTCTCTTGTGTTAAGAACACTGACATCTWTTCAAGCATGTTTTACCTTTCTAAGAGCTGCAGATAATGCTGGGGTGTGGGGGGATTTTATGGTGTTTATTAGCCACTTRGCCTGCTTTTCCTGGAGCTGACTGTGTTATGAAGAACCCTTCTAGTTGCTGTTCTGATTTATTTTCTATTCTAAGCTGTTGCATGCATGCATTGTGTGTTAAAGGCTGACAGCCCTGGAGACCTAAGCTCTTTATTTATCCACAAAGAGTGAAATTCCTCTCTCTGTAGAGCAGTTGCCAAAGGCACTAATTGTCCATGACACTCTTGCACATGCAAAAATATCTTTTCTCTGTTTTTCATGCAGAGTAATTTTACTATGTGAAGGAGAGCTTCTGAGGAGGAAGCTGAGTTGGAAGATTTACCTGACAGATGCAGCGGGACTTCCACATAAGGACCTAATCCTGCCCAAGTGAAGGTAAGATGAGGAATGGTGGTGTTGCATGGATGTGGGATTTTTCTTTTTTCTCTTGAGCCCTGCCTTTGCTCCAAGGCCAACCTTCATTGCAAGGGGGATCTCAGTAAGAGCTAAGGAGCTTGATTGTGCGCTTTGAGGTAACTAATTCCTCCTATTTTGTCGGTAGAGCTGATATACCAATAAGAGTGTCCTTACAGGTGAGCTCAGAGCAGCTTGTGATGAGATGTCTGGGTTCAAGAACACCTGCACACTGGGCATTTCTTAATGTCACTGCCGTTTCCACCATCGCAGTATTCATCTCAAAGTGTCAGAGACCTTTCATGATTTCTGATTACCTATGATCAATCCAATATATTCCAGTTGAGCTTCTTTAGTCCTCTACTCTCCTCAGCTCTGTATGGTTTATTTATAGATATACCTGACATGCACGGGTCCCAAGATAACTGATACCTCCTGTCCTTGAACAGTCAGTAATACTGGTGATACCCTTGCTATTATGGTGATACAAAGAAGGAGAGGAAGGCAAGTCTTGTAACAGAAGAATGCTTTTTTAGCCTAACATACTGGATTTAAATATCCTCCCGCATGGCTGTATTGCAGCTTGCAGTGTAGCTTCGTTCTTCAAAGATGGGTTCTTGAAAGCTGCTGACTAGTTACAGACAAGCTGTAAAGACTAATAACTGAAAAAGCATTTTCATTTGCTCATTTTCTTCTGTAAAATGAAGGGGTTGTATGTAAAAATATGACAAAACAATGAGTTTAGATCACCTCCTTTTGCATTTCCTTAACCACAGTGGGCTGTATCCTCCAGCCTTACTTATTTCACAAATCCCAGAGAGCAGAAACCTGCCATTTAATCTGCTGAAAACATAGTAGCTCTGGCCTAGTGTTTCTTTTGCTGCAGTGTTCTACAGGAATGGCTACAGGGCATCTACTCAAGATATGTGAAAAGTAGATTTAATTTTAATTACATCAATTTCTGTTCATTAAAAAGCCTCCACAATAACTAACTCTGTATTGAAATRTTTTCTACCTCTTCCTAATGCACTTGGACGTTGTTTATTTAATTTAATTGACAGTAAGACTGAATTTATAGAAGGACTGTAATGCATGCTTTCTAGTAAAAGGGGAAAAAGTCCTTGAAAAAACTTGAAACTATTACTTGCTACAAAAATGAAGTAGGGAAATTCACCAGAGTAAATAGTATATTTGATTTTAATAGTTCCCATTATCATGGCCTTTTAATGGGGTTTGTTTTGTTATTACTATAGGGAATTTGAAGCTGCCCATTGTGAGAATTAGCCAAATTACACTGCAGTGAACCTAAACAGTAGATGAAAGGTTTTAACAGTGCAGCTTGTTCACTTCCTTTTCTCTTTACGATCACTTTTCAATCAGAAATACTCATGTCCCCCCAAAAAGATATCCATTCTCTCTCTCTTTCTTCTTTTTTTTAATGAGAACCTTTGCTTTATCATTTCATCACAAATGAATAATCAGCTAAGCTGGTAATAGTCTTTAGCCCTTCCATGCTTTGACCTCTTTTTTAACCTAAATTTTAATTTGATCTAAAAGAAAGAAAAAAAAACTTGCCTAGTTTCATGAAATATTTCAGATTCCATGTCCCAAAATAATAGTGTGCCATTCTTCCTATTTCAGGAGACTTTGGCATATTAAAAGATAGTGTCCAAACGATGAGTGTGCCAGAGCAGTGTGTTGCAGTGCTTGCAGAAGGCAGAGTTTCACGGTGGACCTCATCTCCACCARCTGGGAGCTTCCAACCACAACAGGGTCACGGGAGACTGGATTTTTGTGGAAAGGGGGACAGGGAAGAGCAGAAGGTGTTTTTGTGGGGCAGTTTATTGCATTATCCAGGGAAGTGTTTGCTGACAGTACATGTCACCCTCTCCCTGGGAAACAGTCCTCAAGCTCTGGCTTCCTAAGAAGCTGCTTAGCTGCAAGCTGAGTATAATACTTTTGAGATGACAAGATTTCTTTCTTGCAATGATAAATAAAGGTATGATGCTAAGGATTAATAAATGGAGTTTTATTTCTCCTGACAATTGCCCTTCAGAACAGAAATCAAAGGCACTGATGAACTCTAACCTCTCTGTGTGAAGTTCTTACCATGTACTGATGACTATCGGGTCTCAATAACTTCCAGAAACGTGTAAAGTAGCATCAGCAGCAGCTATCACACAATTTCATTGGGCTTTCAGATAAGTATCTAGAAGTAGAACCAGGTTTTAGAGGTGTAGAGAATGCAATTACCATTTCAATATCTCTGCACAGGGAACAGGAAGATTAATTTTTGTAGGTCTGTTTTAGTGTTTTTTTTTTTTTTTTTTCCACGGGAGGGAGAGAGCTGCAAAAAACGAGCAACAATACAGTGGGAATAAATTAAGTGCTGCTGATAGCTAATTAAAAGAGCACAGATAAAAAAAAAAATCATTGTTAAAATCTAAATCTCTTATACTTTAAAAATGTGCTAGAGTTTTGATTGGATATCCAAAAAGAAAGAGGATAAATTTTAGCGTTGTTTCCTATTCTTTCTTAATGAAATCTGAACCAGAGTTTTAAAGTAAAACTATGTCTCAAGAGTCCACAGAATAGAAAAATTACAGTTTTCTTCCCCTTTAGGCAGTAGTTATTGTCATAACACTCTTGAGTGTATTTATTGCAACCTGTCAATTCCCATATCATAAGGAACAGCTATAGTGTGTTTTATAGATTAATTTCCAGCTCATTCACTGCTTTCTGACAAGGCTTTTAGAGTTGGTGCAAGAGAAAATGAACTGTTTCTAAACGATGTGGATACGTGACTACTTTATTGAGATGCAGTTTAAGAGAAGAGGTGGAAGCTGGCAGATCTGTCAGGGGACCAGGCTCATCCTGGGGAAAAGCAGTAGCACTTTGGCACGGCATCARCAGGAGCTGTGCTGTAAGCGGCTGGTGACCTTCTCAGTCCCTTTAAAACTTGATATGAAGTGAACATTTGTAGCTGTGCTACATCTAGGGGGTGGATCGAGGAGTGATGTATCTGCCACAGCCGGCGCAGCAGTGCGCAGCATCATGTCAAAATCAAGATGGACTTGATAACTCTAATTAGTATTATCTCCCTATAACATGCTGCCAGGGATGGTGCTAAGACGCTGTGTAGGTTGACAAGGTGATGAGACAACAAATGGCAATCAGAAAGGAGGAGAGAAACAAACCCTTTAAAGGGCACATTCCACATTTTTCCTGTCTCAAGCATTATAGATATTGAGCTTATATTTCAAACTGAGATAAAGGATGGAAAATCTCTGACTCTTATATCAAACTACAAATCAATCTGTTCACCGGACAGGAAGTTTTAAAGTGAGTTCAGGCTTGAGGCTTCATACTGGTCTCTGCCAGCAAGACCAACGTCACCAGCGGCTGTACTGTCAGCTACAGCGTGTCGTGTGTCTGACATCACAGCGCAGCAGGAACAGAGAGGGGCAAATTCAAATGTTCTGTTAATGCAGCTGGCCACATTTGTGTAAAGGAGAGGAACATTGGTTTCTCCAGCATATTCCCAAGGCATCCAGAAAACAGGACTTGGTGGCCTGGCTTTCCAGTTTTCTGCTGCTTTACATAGGTGTTTTGGATGACTGAATGGCATAAAGATAGTTACTGGCAGATGAGAAAATGAGGGCAGTAGAGTTTTTAAACCCTGTTCGGGCCCTTGTTCATCAGGTCTGTGTTCTTCCTTGAGTATATGATCACTTTTCTTGAGCATTAGCCTGCAGCTAGCCCTTGGCACAGGAACTTACATCAGCTCTGTGGGTCTCCATCCAGATCACCATTGTCAGGAGGCATGTGGATGAATTTAGTTCTCAGTAGGGACCATATTGTGAAGTCTTACACTTTAATGAGGTAAAACTGTGCGGTCTTGTGAAGTTACAGATATTGTGTGTGTGTGTGTGTGTGTGTGTGTGTGTACTTTGTCAGATCTTTGTTATTCCGGGACATGAAAATACTGTGTGTTCTGTCCATTTTTAACCTCACAGAACTTGAAACACGGGATGCCAGCTGGACGCTTTGATATAATGCTCCTTGTCATCTCAGTGGACATGTCTCTGCATCTTAAATGCTTTAAAAAGTGGCTTTCTTGGCACTGTGGTTTTGATCTGAGTTTTTTCTTCTGAATAAGCTGAGAGTAAGGTTGCTTTTTGGGGATAAAGTGGAGAGCATAGTCTTCCTGTGACAATAACCCTAAAATTATAAATTTACATCCCGAGTGAAGTCCTCCAGTCATCTTCATGCAAAAAGAATGTGTGTATCTGATCTCATCCTTACTTCACTGTCTCTCTTTGGAGTGATAGATTGATGGCCACTCCACTGACATCTGTTTTAGACAAAAAAGTATAATTTAATGACAGATTTCTATCTTTTTCAGATAGAGGGGAAAAAGTAATTCCCCTCTAACTGAATGAGAAAATTCTCATTTTCTGTGTTTTTACTTTTTAGTCAAGGTGGTTCTTTTGACTAATAATCAGCACAGGTGATTAGAAGKGTGCTGTTTCTTGGCACCCTTTTCCTGCTCAGCATCAGTATGAAACRTCCAAGAATAAAACTCTTTGAGCTGGCGGGTTTTCACACTAATGCAGGAAAAATAGGGATTTTTTTTTTTACCAGCTGTCATTGTTAGCACTTCAGTAGCATGAGATCTGTGAAAATCATGTAGCTGGGCCTTTCAGGAGCCTATTCCGTGGGATAAGGGAGCTCCCGTGAGAGCTAGGGCAGGTCAGAAGYCAGGAGTTGCTGAGAAGGGTCGAGGCCAGCGCTGTTCATGCACTTACCTGTAATCAAAAATTCTGCTGGCAGAAACGCGTGATCAGACATCATCTTGCTGCGGACTTACACGGTATAAATGAAAAGAAATCTCTTACTGTTTCATTTTTTACCTTCATAGCAGATTATTGTGCTTTCAAAAGAGCTTTGAATATTATTGARACAGAAGGCATTTTCATTAAAAATAAGAGAAGAGAAAATTAAAAAAAAAAATCCCTGAGAATATCTTTTCATATTCCTAAATGAATCTGTGTGGCTATTCCTGTGCGCCCCTTTCATGTCTGTGTCCTGTGGACGTTGCAGCGGAGCGTGTGGCCAGCCCAAAGCCTGGGAAGGGCAGCGGAGCCCGCGTCTCGCATCCCAAACCCTTACGCTGGAAATCGTGTTTGAGCGAGGCTGACCAGGTTCATAGCTGGGCTAATCAGAGGGAAAAACAGAGCCACTTGTCTGCGATAAATAAGCATGGCAGAGCAAATTCTGACAGTTCTGCCAAAGAAATTGGAATTAGACAAACCTTTGATGTCTACAAAGCTGGACTTGATATCCTAGTGGGAACAGGTTTTCCCATTATATGTTCTTTTAAGAGTTTTGCTCTAGGTTGGGTGGAAATAACACAGAAAAGGCTTTTTTACAGACTSTATGCTTGCTTCTGAACCCCTGAGGAATGCCAAAATATAGGCAGACAAAACTATGAAAAAGCATAACAAAAAGTGCTGTCTTTGCTTCTTTGTTTGCCTCTTCATTATTTGTAGATTTGTGTAGGAAAGGTTCATTCTTGAAAAGTTAATCCAGATCCTTGCTCAAGTTGCAGTCCTTTGCACATGTGGYTTAGACTGCTGCAATCTTTAAGGTAAAGTCACATTAAACACAGCTTGCAAAATGAGGGCCAACCTCTCAACTGATGTGGAAAATTTGCTGTGCTGAACTGATGCAGGTCTCGCTCACGTGGATGTAGTAGTAAGTGCAACTAACAACATGCTGGGCAGGATGTTCCTGTGGACGCAAAGCACATTTTAAATTTACACATTTGTGTAGCCCARCACAGGGGTTGAAACTTGGCATCACTGGTTCAGGGAAAACAAAAAAAAAATATATGGGAAGACATTTGCCACAGTCAATTTTTAAGTCATGCTCATGAAAATGATACAATGCGAAATGCAGAGACTTGATGTGGAGAATTTTCTACTTCAGCAAGAATGTTCCTACCCCTGCTGATCAGTTGACATTTGTGGTCAAATTATTCCCAGGAGTACTGGCAGTTTTATAATTAGGCCCTCAGTCTAAGATGCTTTTTGCTCATGCATCACCCTGTGCAGATCTGCAGCATGGGGAGGTTTTGAGTTGCAGGTGTGATGTTTGACCTGCGTTGACCAGAAGTAATAGGAGGAAAGAGGATTAATCCCCATTTATTTGCTTAGTACTGAGACTTTTGCAGTCAGGCTTCCACTTAAGTGAATTTTTCAGGGTCAGGGAGTGTTCATTGGGTGAATGGGAATAGTCCAGCCTGGGTAGGCTCTGTATTTGCTAGAAGACCTTGTCACCCTGGAATAAAGCATAACCGTGTGGCCTATGGCCACTGATGGGAATGGCTATGTGCTTCTCCTGCTGTGCTGAGGCTGCTTGGAGGGTGAGGCAGGGAACACAGGCCAAGAAATGATGTCCTCAGGCTTCTGGGTTCTCATAATTTCACACATTTTTTCTAGCGGCAAGTGACTGTTCTTGCACTTGCAACAAGCAACAGTAAGAGTGAAACCCTGAATTCCAGTGCCACAAAGCAGGGAAGTCTCTGTGGGTCTTAAGTGCGGGATGCCCTGGGCTGCAGTTCTTCGATGCCACGAGGCAGTAGTGGCACGATGCCACTGGGTTCCTTGGCATGACCTTGCCCTCTGCTTGCSCTTACAAATGTAGTGTCCTCATCTCACTATCTTCTTCAAGGAAAATGCAAACAGCTTAGCTACGCCRTTTTCCCTCGGGCATTTCTAGTTCTGCCTCAATAAGCCTGCTCCTTCTGGCTAAGGCCTGCCATTTGTATACAGTGGGAGGCTTGTGCTTYATTATCTGCAGTTGTAGAGAAGCTGCTTGGACTTGGCAGGCCAATGTCAGAGTAAATCTAGCACCAGGCAGTGCAATCTCTTAGTGAAGCTTGTGATAATCAGAAAAGAAGGGGCCCTAATGAGTGATTTCCATTGCTTTCATGCCATCATAGACTTTGGAAAAGGCTCAGAATATGTTTGATTTTTTTTTTTTTTTTTTTTTTTTTTTTTTTTTTTTTTTTT
>NW_020454316.1:5695913-5859032 GCF_003342845.1 Nothoprocta perdicaria | reverse complement strand
GGTTTTGTCAATATATTGCAGAAATACATGTGTGCAGAGGTAAATTACTGGAAGACGCTTTCCACATTTGTGTGTCTAAGTGTGTGTACAAATAAGTGTGTGTGTGCATGCACATACGGATTCAAATACATAGATGTGTATGCATGTGTTTGTAGAGATGTATATGTATGTTCATGCACAAGAAAATCATTTTCTCTAGGCTTTTTCTTGCTTAATAATAATACTGAGATATTCAACAATCTGACTCCTCAAACACGCTGAAGAAAGGTAGATTTTAATGGTGTTAAATGAACCATTTAGCACAGAAGGCCTCTCACCTTCACTGGCRCGCTCTCAAAGTGAAACCCAGTGTTCAGATACAATAATAAAAAGAAGGAAAACAATATTACCTGTTTAAAGAGAATATAAAAATCCAATTAAGTTCTGAATTTTAATTTGCTTGCAAGCTTGGGTTTGTTGCTCTGTGAAAAGAATGAAAATGTAAATGACATTTCTCTGTGTTATCTACATAATCCAGAGGCTAGAATATCCTGTCAAGCTTATTTTTCTAGCGATGATAAAACTAAACAGAGTTTTAACTGAATTTCCTGTAAATGGGCAAATAATCAAAAATGAACATCTTTATATTCTGATCTTTCATTAATTTATGTATAAATGCTGTTATAAAGAGATTAGCCTTTACAAAAGAGAATGAATTTTGCTCAGCATCGGACAGCAGTGAGAGGCAGTAACRCATGGAGTGCTGTGGACACAGGGAAAGCTGGGGTGGCCTCTGACTTGTGAACTGTGAATTCAAAGACAAAAAGGGAAGCTCTGAGATCCAGGGGCTGCTTTGCCATCAATGCACAGGCGCTTGGAATAGTGCTGCCCGGGTATYGCTATCCTCCCTAACCCTTTTGATACTGGGTCGAGAAAAGATCATTTGGCAGTTCATTTGCCCTAGAATTGTATAGAAAACAGAACTGTAAAGCTGCCAGATCTACCTGTTCACAAGAAGAAAAGTTCTGCTCGTGACAGGAAGCAAAGTTACCTGTTTTCTGCTAGTGAAAGCCACTGGCACAGCTCCTGGCCCTTCATCTCACTGCAGATTTTACCATCTCCAGCCTTGTGTTGGAAGGGTGGTAGTGGCACCATTTGAACCAGATCCTTACGCACTTGATGAAGTTACACATTCTCCTCTGGTTTTGCTAGGTACAAGAAGGCTGCAATCTTTATAGTTTTGGTGGAAGTAGAAACTAAGCCTGGCTTTATTTTTCGGTATCCAGGATTGTGTTCGTATTATTTACTCTGACTAGTGTGGTTCTCCAGCATCTGTCGTGTTCAAGATCATGTTGCCTGCGAAAATGAAGAGAATTCATTGCAGTTATAAGTATATGCCAAGATATAACATAAAACATGTTTAACATGATAAAGCTAATACCATATGATTTTAGCCTTGTATTATTATGTAGCCTCAGAAAACATCTCCGGGACTTATTTCAGTTTCTCACAATTCTTTTGTTATGCAGCTGCATCTTAAATGAAAGTGGCTGGCRTCATTCAGCCTGACAATACTAACCTCCTTCATGCCTCTTCAGAGTTAGAGCAGTGGCTGCAGCGAGGAAGCATCTGAAAATTAGCCATGCACGTTTATATGTTCTCAAAGCTGGAGAAAACGAGTATCAAAATGACTTCCAAACCTGCCACGATGCAGATGCAATTTACCCTGCTATTTCTGTGCTTTTGCTTCCTGCACAGCCCCTCAACCCTAGGAACAGTCAGAAACGAAAGCTACTTTGCAAGTGTTGCCCTGTCATCTGTGCTGGAGGAAATTGAGGACCTGATTGTGGCCTTGTCTTAAAAGCCAAACACTAAATTCACTCAGCAGATGATTAGGCCATGCCAGTGTTTTCTGGGAAGGGTGAGAAGAAATTCATAGCCGCTCAGTTATTTTYTTTTTGAATATTGAATTCCAAAAGGGTGCTACCCTGTATTTCATTAATTCTGTGGAAAAGGAGTAAATGGTGTTGAATAGCACAATGGTAAAACAGCACTGGTTTTTGAGATCCATTTTATTAAAACCATCCCAGTTTGCAAAAAGGTTGTGTTTCATTGCAGCTGAACCCGTCTCTGTGCTCGGTTACTTTTGAGCACTAACTCAAGTGCTGTGTAGTAACGAGAAGATCTGGAATGGTTTCAGAAGGGCCCTTTGCTGCACTCCGTCTCACATAGTGGTTTTACTGCAGGGACTCCATGTCCCTCTCCACAGTTCGTGACACAGTTTGTACAAATGGCATCTCACACTGAGCACTTGCTCTGCAATCTTAATGGTCCTTTCCAAGAAAGAACTCTAATAGTTCAYTGAAATGGCATTTAGTCTGCAAGCCCCCTGGAGCTATTATGGATGCAATTAATGTCTCTA
The DNA here is from genome assembly GCF_003342845.1 of Nothoprocta perdicaria. Lineage (NCBI taxonomy): Eukaryota > Metazoa > Chordata > Aves > Tinamiformes > Tinamidae > Nothoprocta > Nothoprocta perdicaria. Next base: position 5,856,631 of record NW_020454316.1, on the reverse strand, counting down.
GATCAGGACAGAAATGCAAAGTACTCTGTGCTGTACTGCCTTAATATATCAGAACAGCTCTGTGTGCACATAGGCTGGCAGTTACTGCCCCGAGAGCTGCTGCTCGCAGCCCCTCATGCCTCCGCACGAGGCTTGAGGGGCAGGGGGGCAGTGGAGCCGCTTGCTCTGCGCCCGCCGCGCACGCACGCCTGGGGCCGCTCTGATGGCGGGTGCAAACCACAGCTCTCTTCCCCTGAAAGGTGCCCACTGGCTTTTAAATGCCTTAAGGGAACTGGCCCACAGACCCTCAAGCCCTGGGGCCGGAGCACGTGTGTTGCTGCTGGTGTGGGAGCTGTTTCGCCATCCTCCTTTCCTGCTTTGTGATTTATGGGCAGCAGAAAATGCTGGGCGCTTTGCAAACGGTTACTGATTTCCACCAGTGGAGCCTGATTTCAATCATGTGTTTTCCTGATTTTGAACAATGAAAAATAAAAAGCAAGTCTTTGTTTGCTCTTACAGAGGCCCCCCCGCCAAGTGCCTGGGGCAGTTTCGGATCCAGTGGCTGAAGTTAAGCTAAATTAAGCACAGTAAAACGGTAGAACAGGCAAGGGGCAGCTTCCCTCCTGACACCCTATCTGTGCATGGGGAACATCCTTTTCAATCTGTTGGAGAAAACATTTGCTTTAATATGTCCATCATCTGTGTTCCCCTTTCTTTTAGGCTATCTACCCAGTCATTTAAAACCAGAGTATCGGTGTCACAGTGTGTCCTCCCATTCCTGTTCAGAATCTCAGAATCAGACTTGAAATAGTAGCTTCTATTTTTTAGCTGTTTTTTTTTTTTTGTTAAATGAAACTGGGTCTAAATTCATGTAAACTGCAATCTGTTCGTGCCTAGTGCACGAACAAGAAGAAAAAAAAAGGTTCATTGAATAAGTCCTTTTTACAAATGACTTGTCTCTAATCACAGTGCTGTTTTTGACACAAATATACAGAAGGAACTGAAATATTGATATAGCTGCACTTCAAAGCAGAATGCAGCAATTTGAGATCTTTGGTGCTCTTCAGATTTGAACCATTTCAGGATCGAGTAATATGAACACTTCTGTGCAAAAAGAGTGTGATACAAAAGAAATCTTATTGGCATGAATATATGCTTTTTGTTAGACGATTTGAATATATTTTCTTGGGAAACATGTCATTCTATCTACTTAGTTGGAATTTTCAGAATTCATTTCAAAAATCAATATGCTCCCTTTCCAATGCTAATATAGGTATACCTAAAAATGTATTTGTAACGTGTAGCTTAACAATGTGCAACTTCAGTGCAAGCTTTAAGCTCACCTTTGTTGGAGCTAAGTGCAGCCCCCTCCAGTTTTAYCTGTTATTAAGAACCCTCGTTTTTCCTTTCCAAATGCAGCCTTGGAAAGGCAGGCTTCCCACTGAAGTTGTGCTCAGAAATGGATGTGTCAGCTGTTATCTCCAAACTTGCATGCTTGTAATCACAACTGCTTGTATGTGCCAGAAGGAATTGGAATATTTACAGCTTTGYGTTGCAGCCGGAAGGAAGCAATTACAAGTGAAATACAACCACACAGTCACATACACAAATATATGGAAAAGCCCCAGTACGTGCATAGACGTGCACACTCACACTCATTTATAAATAGGATACTAACAGGAACAAGCAGCAGGCATGTTTGCATGTAGAAAACATTACGGTAGGGACTAGAAATAGCATGTAGAAGCAGAGGACAAGGCGGGTGGCAGTGGAGCAGCATCCTGGCTGCTCCAGGACTTCCCCGTGAGAGCAGGCACAGAAAGGTGGGCACGCTCAGACAGGTCAGGTGTGGGCTCGAATGGAGCTGTGTTTACCCTGTGTACATTGCARTCTCTCCCTAAGAAGGACAAAGCCAGCAGGAAGGTTTTGTGTGGATGGGCAGACACCTCGGTGTTTGCAAAGAGTAATGAGAACTGGCTACRCAGGAACTCTCCTATGTTTAATTAAATCCAGTCTGCAAGCAGGGTGAGTAGGTTTAAATGAAACCAACATTTTTGCCTTCGGAGTGCAAAACATTGACAGGGGAGCACAGGGCAGAGGGTGAGTTCTAGGTCTGGAGGCTCCCTGTTTTCTGCAGGTTCATCTTGTCCCTTTGCTTATTCCTGAATTTGTAGCTACTGAGTGCATCATACAAAGGCCTGACCCAGCCTTATTCTGTTATTAATACACGGTAAATACCTGCTTTTCTTCTGACAGTGTAGATAGATAGCCAAACTTGTGCAGCTTTATTCCTATTAGGCTTTTCTTTGTCTATGTGCTTTTTGGGAAATCAGTGCTCAAAAGACCAACCTGTGTATCTCTCGCTTATATGTGCTTCTGGTGAAGGATTGAAATCACAAGGAAAAAGGCTCATTTAGTTTACCTTGAGGGATAGTTCATTTTTCAGCAAGAGAGAATCTGAAAAGTACAAAGCATAATGCCAATATCTTAGTCAGTCCCCAAARTAAGTCTTTCTCAGTAAGCAAATAAATGCTAATGTTATGTACATTTGCATCTAGCAGCAATTCTGCAGCTTATTTACTATTAATTGATATGTAGCTATATTGCTTGTTRTGATGGCTAAAGCATTAAATAGTCAAGGCCAGGCCAAATTTGGTCTAGTATCCAAGCAGTGCTTTGCCACCTAAATAATGATAGTCACAGCTGATACTCCTGGACATTACCAGTCCACGGATGGCCTGACTACCACTCAGAGTAGTTTGGACCAGCTGGTGTAGGAAATCACAGGTCTTTGATTTCTGTGCAGGTATACGGGTTTATCTCAGCTGTAATGCAACGTTACAGAGGCTGTCTAATGAAGAACTGGCCTGAGTAATACGCAGTCGTTATGCCAGATGAGGAAAGAAGCTGCCATCCAACCAAGAGGCTGCCAGTCTTCCGGCATGGATGCTTCTGTGAGTAGGATTTCATGATGCTAAATTCAACGCAACATCTTTTGGGATGTCGCTGGTAACTTTCTTGTTGGAAACCACTTACCATAGACTTTCMCTGTGAGTCTCCTGGTGCTGCTGCTGTAGCAGCAGGTCGGAGTGCACATCTTGAGTGCTCTGCTCCCATAATAGTCCTTTCGTTGGCGTGCTCTCTAACTATAATCTCCTTGCTCAGTGCAATCTATATCCATACCATTTATTCTGTCCACTTACAGTTCCTGCAAGGCAAATCACCTATTTATTCCTGCTTGTAGTGCTAGGAAGGAGGACTAATTGCTATTAGAGGATCTTGTTACTCTTCATCTAGTGTATCAGCTGGACATCCCAGACTCCATTACCTAGGGAAGCCGCCTGCTGATGAGCTAATCCTTTTATGTTAACAAGATGGCTTCATAACGATACTCCTACTGCAATCACGGTGACAGGCTTGGCACATTTAGTGCTGGGATAGGAACAGCAGCGGGCCATATGCTGAAATCTGTAATAGATAACATAAAGCTGAAGGGCAGAGAGGTGTATTTCTTGCAGGGCAGGGGATGGCACAGGAGGGTAGCGGTGCCCTGTTGGCACAGGGTTTGCTCAGCTCCAGCTGACCACAGTGGAGGGGCCGACAGGTGCTCGAGGCTCTGACACTGGGTTCTGCTCTGAACTGACCCTGGGAGGAGGCTCTTTTCCCCCACTAACTCCAGATGAGGTTCCCACACCTACCGTAGCCAGCTGTGCTCTGCTGCAGCAGCGGGGACAAAGTATGGCCATGGAGTCCTCCCTGAAACCTGGACCAGCGTACGGAATCCCACTGGATTAGTTTCTCTTGGAATGTGCTCTTCTCTAGCATACATAGTTTCCCCATGGCTTACAAGGTCCTACTCAGCTTATTGCAGTAAGCAGGTATTTCTCCATATTTTCAGCCTGTGAGCTTAAAGAAATACAAAATAATTTATCATTTTATAAATAAGTTATACAAGCTGTCACCGTAAATCTGTCTCTGTGCGGACAGGTACAAACATGCGCAGTGCAGGGAGAAGGAGCTGACACTGAGATTGGAATAAAGGCCATCTGAAAGCAATTACATTTCCAGGTATTAGGCAAACACAATTATTTAAACTGCTAGTCAAAACAGTTGATAAAACAGATAATTAAAAAAGGTTGACCTGGAAGCTGATTTTAAATTACCCGTAACGTGCACGTAACTCAAATAATTGCTCTTTCATGACCCAGCCTCCATTAAAAGGAAATTTCATCTAGGAAAAAAATATATATGTATTCAGCACATGGTGATTAAAATAAATACATATTCTCTCAAATGCCGAAAATGATGTGAGGAGCTGTATTAAAAAGTGGGAATGAATTAGCCCTGCCTTGCAAACTGTAGTGTGGTCTGTCATTTTAATAAATCACACTCAAGAGGCATTAAAATAGAAAGTATGACAATGCATTAAATCTACATCAGCCTCAGAGCACAGAAGTGTTTGATGACCTATGGTGTGTAGATATATAAAAATTAAGCTTGGGGAAAAAAGAAGGAAGAAGATAATATGGCTGGTGAGATAAGTGGAAAGTTTGTTTTTGTTATTTGGATTACAGTGGCTCCTAAATGACATTGGGGTCCTATTGTGTCATGAGCACATAGCTCGGGAGCTGGCAGCTGCTGCGGAGAGATTACATTTATACCAGACTAGGCATAAAAAAGGCAAAGACAACTGGACTGAGAATCTGCACAGGCAGATTAGAGACCAGATTTCCCCAGTATATTTAGGGCATCTCAACAGGGGAGATGAAAGTATTGGCAGAGTTTCAGGTGCCCACTGTGGCTTGCACAGGTCCCATATGAGTCTGATASGAAGGTGAAAGTCGAATGCGAGTCCCGAGGCCATGTTCAGGTCTGTAGCGCTGGGAGGGCTGGGTGGTCAGGCCTGACATGGAGACTAATGACTGGAGAAGCAGAGTAGCTCTTTGGTGCACATGGTCCAGAAGCACMGTGACCTGCAAATGACTCTCAAATGCCATTATTTTTATGTAGCAGGCTCATAAATGATGAAAAAATCATGGTGCCACTGTTGTGAGAAATTGTTTCTGATTTAGTTTTGAATGGACGGATGCTTGGCTAAAATAAATAGTTAACTGTTGAGATAGGGAAATCGTGGTAGTTTGTACCCATATTTGTTGCCCTGATCTTCCTTGGTTGTGTCTGATACTTGTAGTACCTATGACTAAATGTGTRTATGGATTTAGAAATAATATTTTGACCTATGGCTGTTACATGTGTGCAATTCCGTGTGACGGGTTGATGAGACTAATAACCAAAGGAGTTTTTTTTTTAAGAAAWTTTTTTAAGAACTTTAATAGTATGTAGCTCTGCCGGTCTCATTCCAGACATATGAGAGCACCCTCTTCAATGTGAAGTGCTCGCCTGCACATGTAGTGCTTCTCTGAATCTGTCACTTCTCGGGAGGCTCTTTCTCAGGCAGTCTGCATTTGGAATTAGGCAGTTATGACAGTTTCCACAGCAAAGAGGGACAAATTAGTGGAAGCGGTAGATACAGAACTTGGTTATGCTAACAGCTAAACAGCAGTAACCAAGGCTCCTGGGCTGTAACGAAATGGCTCAGGTTTTTACAGTGACGATCCATTAAAAAAAAAAGWCATGTAAGTCTAGAACAGCTCACTGGCTTTGGTACCTACAGTAATGAGTTACAAAATGGAACAGGCTGAAATCATTAAACCTAGATTTATTGACAACTTTGAAAGCCCCAAGTAGGTTTTGATTCAGCAGGTCTTGGTTAGCAGTGCAGCTGAGTGCAGTTGCTCCTGTGTCGGGAGTACCCCGAGGCTCCTCTGGTTGCAGTTACGGGTGTGGTGGTTTTCTCAACGTGTCYTTGGGGCAGGGCAATAGGAGTCACAGGGATCCGGAGGGCTGGAGACCGGGAGGAGTGACTGTGAGGTGTGTTTGGAAGTATAGCATGAAGCTGAGTTTTCATTACCTTGTCAGCCTGTCTTTTTTTCATTTTGCAAAAAAACTAGAGTTGCAAACTGGCCACTGCCAGCTTGGCATTGCAGAGCTTTTCATGTCAGGCCACTCATGGGATGGGACTTCCCGAGACACAGCAGAATGGAGTCATTAGCAAAGAGATATTTTACTAATCTGCTCTTAGAGCCCAATTTTCCCATCTAAGTCTAATGAAAGGAGATCAAAGCCCCTCATTAGGGACTGAATCCAATATTTAATACACTTAATGCCCACTTTATATACTCACAGGATAGCCGGGTTTCCACATGAAACAACATCCAAGTGCCATTTGACACATACTGAAGGGACAGAAGGAGTATTTTTTCAGGCCTCATTTTCTATGCTGTTGCATGATGATACAGCACAACTGCCTTCTGCAGCGACGCTGTCTTTTAATGGCATGTCAAGGCGGGGGGATCAGCCTGCCATGACTTACGCGAGCTGATATCAGTTCTCCTTATTACTGCATCTGTCTTTCAAAACCAGGCTGTTATATCCTGCACTATCATCTTGGAAACGTCCAGGACCTGGGGACTGTCAAAAATTAGGATGCGAGTGTACAGTCGTACTGTGTAAGTCGTATTGGAGCTGATTGACCTATCAATCTCTGTTATTCAGCTACTGGGAAGGAGATACTCCCCCCAGGGATCTACCTTGAGTGAGATCAAAAAGAAACCGCTTTCTCCTTCCTCCCTGTAAAGGTTCAAAATTTGTTTTGACTAGGGATGCTAAAAATAAATAAAGGAAGTGACCTGAATAACTCAAACAATTCCCTTGTGGTTAAGGCAGAAAGTGTTTGAAACATGAAAAGTTACACCCTCGTTCAAAAGAGAGAGGTCCTAATTAATTATTTAGAGCAGCTGAAAACTCATCAAAAATTTAACTGCGATTTATTTCTCTGTGATTGTGGGGACACCACCATGTGCAGAAGTGGAGGCCATGCCTATGTTAAATGAAACTGTGGAGTTTTCCCCTCCCAGCTTGCCCGTGTTGACCCATGAGAACGGTGCATCCTCTCTTCTCATCCTGTCCTCTTGCCCAAGCACCTTTGGAAAAGTTGTCTGGGACTTGGTGGTGGTGATGTGCTTTAGTAGGGTGGTCTTAAATAAACATCGCAGTAAAACAAGGCCAATAAATGGTATATGGTATTTGAACTGCTGCTGAAAGATGTGAGGTTGTCCATAGCAGCTTTGAGCAGTAGCTTTGCTGGACTCCAACAATTTCCCTGGTCCATGGTTTGCAGTGCAGGGCCACTTTGCCCTTGCTTCTTTGTCCCCAGGGTGGTTTGGCAACCAGAAGTACTGGGCCTGTCTGAGGTCTTGCAAGAACAGGCACTGTCCCCTTATCYTAGCAGGGCTGGTGGTGCCCATATTCCTCCCTGCATCTATGCTGGGGATGTAACCACGCTCTTTGGAGGTGGGGAGAAGATTTCACAGGCGTAGGAAGGGATCAGGATGTTGCTAGGTGCTTGTCCTTCCATCCCTTCTTCTGATGGAGTGATGGAGTGAAAGACTTTTTCTTCTCCCCATCTCCCTTGCCCATACAGTCCTCGTACCCCACTGAAACCTCCTTCTGCTTGCCCTTGGACACCAGCACCACAAACTGGAGCAAGTTCTCTGGACTTTAGTGCAGATCTCACCAGTTTTGTGTGTACCACCTCAGAATGTGATCTGCRCCACTGCCCTTTGCTTTGAAGTCCACAGAATTTGTGATGTGCTTTGATCAGYGCTGTGAAATGCCTGACCTGGTGTTCTGAGGTGTTGCGTGCACACACGACTAAGTCCTGGCATAAGTGCTCTGAGGACTKGAGCTGAGGCAGAACTGCTGAACTTAGCCTGACTTGCTTAGGATTAAAGTAACATGATTAAATAGGACAAAGTGATGTTCTAACCATCTCCAGAGGCTAATAAGGAGGGAACAATATTACTCTACTACCTCTATCAATGGAGTCAAATATATTCAATGTATTAAATGACTGTGAAGGAGATTTGCCAGTAGGCTTAGCAAGCACGCAGGGATCTGTAAAGTGCAGGTGGTATCGTATGATGTCTAAGACATTGTCTTCTTTCCCCAGGTTTCCACTGGGAACACAGGTATCTAATAGCTCAAAAGGGATAATAAAAGCCCCCAAAAGAAAACAAATCCATCCATTTACTGACCTCTCTGAGCAGCAGGGTCACAAAACAAGTAGGAACTGCTTGTCCTGGTCATCTTCTCTGGTAAAAGGCTACAGTGAGGAAGGCTGGAGAGCAGGAGGGCAAAGGGGGCTGGAAGCACAGAAGGGTCTCTGTGTGAGGATGAACTGCTGAGGTACCCTGTGGCTTGGACAGAGCAGCTGGAAATACCTTACTGGGCCGTGAATCAGCAGTGTGGAGGACAAAATGAATAGGGAACCATGCACCATTTCTTGCAATGTATTAAACACTTTTATTGTAAAAAAGAACAAGCTTGTTCATAAGGAGCTAAAATAAACCCCCCAAATCAAGCTGAACATTTAAATGCTTTATAAAAGGTAACTTGGGAAGGTAATTGAACAAAAGTCTTGCATTTTCAGTTGAAATGTGACTGTGTATTTTGTTTCACTTGGCTCAGCTCATGATATAATGGAGCATAACTGATGTAGCTTGGCTTGATGTGTCTTCTTGTTACACATACTGGAATAATATCTGCAGAAACATTTGAAATTACACTTTTTTTTTTCAGACATCTATTTTAAGGATCAGTAACTTCAAACAAGCAGAGCACTTAGGCATATTTTAAAGGCTTATTTCCTGCAATCATGCATAGGTCATAGTTTAATCCTCATCAAAAAGCACACACTTTGGGATCCTGATTGCAGGAGAGGGCAGTGAAGGAAGGACGCAGGAAGAAAAGGAAAAGTATCAGCATTTTATTGGAGAAAAGTATCGGCACCCAACTAGTAAATCTGTCATATTAATTTAGAAGAGAGATGATTTTTTGAAAATCTGAAGCAGACACCCCAAGAGGCAAGACAAAATTCCAGTGCCTGTTAGGATAATTTATGTCCCTGCTGGCCACTAGCTGCTCTAAAAGGGAGCAGGCAGCCTGATGGGCAGAGCAGCTAAACCAGTTAATACTTCATTGCATACTGAATATTACTGCTTGATGAATTGCTCAGTACTCTGTAATAAGGCTTTTAATGAAAAGGAAGGTCTTTTTAATTATTTTAGAGTGAGAAGGAGGAGGCCACCCTAGCACCAGGCAGAGACGGTGGCCTCGCCTGGCCGCGCGCTCGACTTCTCTCGGCTGAGCTGGTTTTGCAAAAGGCTCCTCGTGTTTTGCTCCCCACCAAAGGAACTAGGACAGCTTTCTACAGCAGACAAGTCCTGGATTCTGGCCCACTTCGGCGAAGCTAAAAAAATAATTACCTGTGAATAAATTACTCAGGAAGAAAAAATGCTAAATGTATTTATTAATAGCTACCATATGCCTTTTGAAACTTATTAGCAGAAGGCTTTTAAAAGTGCTTGGCTACGTTCAGGAATTGCACGTATTTTCTGCATTCCCTGTATCCATTGAATGAACAGAATGCTGGTTTAGTGTGTATTTTTAAAACCTACAGCCATCATTTCAAGTTCTGTGAATATGTAGGGGAGCCTGTTTATTCAGCCTCAATCACACATAGAAAACTAAATTACTTAGCAATCACAATATTTGATACTTCAGTTGATTATAAGAATATTCATATTTTTTAAAATGAGGAAAGGTAGAGGAGTACATTTCCTATACTGCTTAATTCCCTTTATTTACATGCATCATCAAAATGCCAGTATTTTGAGATGTGCAACTTCTTTTTAAAGCTATTCTAGTATTAATAATTGCTGTTATTCTTGCTGCTATTAAGAATTCCTCCAACTGTTCCGATACAGATGCTGCAGTTCGCTACCGTGAGCGCTCCCACCGGCTTCACGCGACGCCGTGTAAAGGCTCTGGCAGCTGCCGGGGCTGGCAGAAGCCTCCAGGCCAGCAGTGACCTTGTGCTGAGCTGCAGCCAAATGACCTTGGGTGGACCCGCAGGGAGCACCGCTCGTGTCAGCCGGTGCCTTCGTCCCCAGCCTTGTACTCCAGTCACTGGCCAGTATTTCCCTAGACATTACTGCAGGACTTGGGCTCTAACTGTCCCCAACATGCACTTTTTCACTTGCTGCCTGCAAATGACGGGCGCGATGTGCGGGGCGCTCAGCCGGCTGTGGCTGAGGCTTGGGCTAATTGGCTCGGGGTCGGCTCTATGAAGGGTGGCAAGCGCATGCAGGATTTGAAGGTCTATTTAACCAGCTTGGTAATTTGAAATTGGATTTGAGCTTGAGTTATTTCTGTCCAAGGGAGAGAATTCAGCTTTGGGAGGGCTTCTGGGCAATCTGTACCCTATGTGTACCGATCGCTGTGGGGAGGCTTTGGCTTTATGTGCCTTCCTGGAGGTTATTACGTGCGCTGTAAGTGTCATGCACGTTTAATGCATGGTACAAGTTTTCATGACCAGAGCCCAACCATTTCTGCAGGAGCTACTGGAGGACTGTTCTCCCCCACCATCCCAGGCTGGTTTACACTGCGTAGCAGGACCCCARTGCTGCTCGGGTGCTGCAGCTCTCTGAACTCTACCGTGGAACCGGGCCAAGCGCGGTGCCAGAGCCAGGGTCYGCAGGCAGCTGCTAATTGGCAAGACCGTTCCCAAGCTTTCATAGAACGCTTAAGGTTGGAAGGGACCTCAGAGGTCATCTAGTCCAACCTCCCTGCTCACGCAGGGTCACCTAGAGCATGTGGCACAGGGCTGCGTCCAAGTGAGGTATTTATACACACTGATCAGGTTCCCCCCCTCAGCCTTCTCTTCTCCAGGCTGAACAGGCCCAGCTCCCTCAGCCTTTGCTCACAGGGCAGATGTTCCAGGSCCCCGATCATCCTCGTAGCCCTGCGCTGGACTCTCTCCAGCAGCTCCACATCCCTCTTGTCCTGGGGAGCCCAGAACTGGACATTGCACTTGGGGATACCAAGGCAAGCAGTTCTGTGGCCACTGCATTCCGTGCTTCACACGCTCCTGACCCTCACAGCAGACAAGGCAATCAGTTTGTTTTAAATAACAGGAAACTGCTCTATCCAGAAATATGTTTTACTTTGCAGGAAAGCTGTAACGTCTGGCCCAAAAGGAGAAGCATAAGGGGGGAAAAAAAAAAAAAAAACCCAAAAAGGAAAAACACAGGACTTGAGAGTGTACTTAAGAGTAATAAATGAAATAAACTGGCATCCCACGCTTCCAGATGTTTACCCTCGGTCGTACTCCGATGTGTACCCTCGGTCCTACTCCGATGTTTACCCTCGGTGCTACTCTGATGTTTACCCTTGGTCGTACTCTAATCTTTACCCTCCGTCTTACTCCGATGTTTACCCAAAAGGTCAACCTGCACGTTTTAAAAAACTTATTTGTAAACTCCAAATATTTTGATTTTTAAGCCCAAATTCCATCTCACCGCTGTGAAAAGCAGTCCTTGTTTCTCCCTACCTGTTACACCCAGAAGACATCTGCAGATRAAAACCAAGGCTTTCCAGCTTGCAACCACCCACAGATATGTGCACGCACATTATGCCCCGTGTTTAATTGCCTCTCAAGGCTGTCTTATCTTGGCTCGAACTTGTCATTGGTTTATCTCTGTTCAGGATAAATGCATACCTAATCTTATTACTGGATACACTGAGATCAGGCAATCTCATTAATAGCCACCCTTAAGGGATTTTTATCCATGGATCCATTTCATAATTGCAGCACAGCTACATAATATATAAATACATCCCTTCAGCGGCACAGGCATCCTCATGCTGTTCTCATGCTGTTCAGTGCTGCACATCTCAAAAAAAAGAATCCAGGGGAAAAAAATAGATTCTCTTTTAAACTAGAGCTTTTTCTTGGAAGCTTGTTAGGTTTTCAGATCACACTGCAGGCTTACAAGCTTGATTTGTCAGGTTCATGATTGTTACTGGATATTTGAGTTCTAGCATTTTTAGCTTGGATAGTCACTAGGAATAGTTTTCCTTGGTAATGCATAGAGTTTTGTATGCTCTTTGTTGTAGCGTATAGAATTCTGTAAGGGGAAAGCCTAACTTGTTGGCTGCATATAATTTTCAAAACAGCAGCAGTAACATAGTTATCCCAAAGTAAATTATGCTTATTTATTTAGTGACAGCAAAATACCCTGTAAGGTATCATAGCTTAAAGGCTTCCTAATTGACTTTACTTCATCATTAAATAATTATGCTTAGTGTATCTGAAATACACTTGTTTCACATCTCATATACACGATAGCTAGTTAATATGAGTCATTACTGTGGCTGAGTGAACCATTGATAATTAAACCTAAACCTGAACCAAGCCAAGCTGCCTGGTCGTGGGTTATGTGGATCTCTCAATGAGCCTCAGCTAAGTTTCCAACCAAGTTTGATTTGATGATGTCCAAACTCCACCAATATAAAATATGTATTTGCTGCTCAGACCAAAGACTATARTAATCATTACTCAGTTTGGTGGGTTTTTTTCCTTTTTTTCTTCTTCCTTTTCAAATGTTGGGATCATTTGCACTCAAATCAAAAGGCATTGCTTTATCATGTCTGTCCTCCACAAAAGCAGCACGGTGAGGATGGGCACTGCAGAGGTTTTTGGAAAGTCTGTACATGAGAGTGAWGTCAAGGAGTACCGGCATGTTTCACCCAGGCTTAGCAATTTGCAACTGTGGGCCAGGCAGTTGTGCACAGGTTTTTCACAGTGACACTGCTGTGCATTGGTAGGCAGCTAGTAAAATGTGAGAAAAACCTACCTCTAGATGTTAAAAGGTAAATAGCAGTGTCAGGGGGTCAAGCTGCTGAATTCACAAGTAGCCAGGAGTGTGCAGTCACTGTGTGTGACTGCCCCAAATTGAATGTTCTGGACATGGACACTGGAATCCTCTTGCTGATTTTGTTTTGTTCCATCTCAAATCTGTCAGGATTATGGCTACTTATTAAACATCTGTACCTGATCCTGTGACATTGTGGGGCACGAWCACCCAAAGCTACTTGGGCTGCATCCGATGGATGTGCTCATATGGTGCAGGGGCTGCAGGATGTTTCCTGCAGTGCTACGAGTGTGACTGCCTTAAATAAAGCCCCAAACTTTAAGACAGTGCTGTGGTGCATGGAAAGTTCTTCACTTCCCCTTCAATACATGTTTTTTTTTTTTTTACTATTTTCTCGTTCCCAGACTTTTTCTGCTAATGATTAAGGACTTCCAGTACTTTAAAACAAAACTTTTCACCTTTAGATATATTTTCAATCTGTATGAGACAAGTGGTTCATCTCTGGCACCTGTCTTAAAATGTACACCTTGGCATCCCGTCAAAAAATATTTCGAAGCTTGTTCCTTTTCGTCTCTGAGCTTCTGGAATCCCAGGCAACCATTAAAAAAAAAAAAAAACCACAATTATTTTGGCTTCTCCTTTTCCCTGTTTTCCCTTCTGTGCACAGCCAACCACATGGTTTCATTCACCGAAATAGCATATTGTGAAATTAGACAAATAGTTTGACTTTGCCCCTGGCTTTCATGGTTGCTATACCTCCGAAGACTCCATTCACCTCTAATTACATGTCCACCGAATTCATGCAGAGAAGGAACCGTGTAAGTCATTAGCCCTCCTAAATGAGTGTGCAGCTGAGTAGGTAACATGGGGATTAACACTTGACAGTAGAAGCGGTGCATGCTGAAGGAGAGGGTCACCGGGTGACTGCCTATTACACAGAAATAATTGCCATCAAATGCTGAGAGGAACTGATGTCTCCAGGCTGTGTTTACTGCACAGAAATGCCTTGTCTCGCAACCCTTACCCCTCTGCTCAAGCTGCCTTTGCACAAACAGGCAGGACTGGCGAGGGGATGGAGGAGAGCAGGGAACAGAGGCGGCAGGAACAGGCTTGGGAGACTCCCAGGGCAGTGCAAAAAAGGGCTGTGCAAGCAAAGGCACCTGGAAGCCCAAGGAAGTTCACAGGGAATCTTCCTGTTGRCCAGGCAGCTTTTGCTATGAAGCCAAACCACATTCTTCAAGTGTTAATAATGCTGCTTTATTTAATCCTCCATTAGCACAGGATCGTATGAGGCTTTATGCAAAGGTTTGTATTTACTGCTTTTTCTGCGCTATTAAATAAAGCAATTATAAAGACTTAATACAAATACCTCCTTTCTTCCCCTACCACGGCCTTTCTTATTTAAAAGCACTTTATGGTTGAGGAAAATAACCACAGGATAATGATGCTTTTGCAGATTAAGCTGTCTCTGGGCAGATTCCTCTCTAACAGTATTCAACCCTTTTGAGAGTTTGAGTTTTATTCATGGAGATTAAAACATCAGATGATTATTAATTCCGTAGACATGAAGTGAAGGTATCTAATGGGGATTTCAAAATGCAATAACTATTACTGGCTACAGTACAAAGCAGATTTAGGGGGTTGTGGTCAACACTGGCATCACGCTGCAGTCAATACATTTTTGAATTGTGCTGGCTGAAAATACACCAGTATATTAGCACAATGTGACAGGGAAGACCCTATTCAGTTGTAAGTGTGATCCTCCAGTTACATAATAGGAAAGGCTCTGGATAAGACTTTCTGCTGGAATAAATTCTCATCATGTTATTAAGTCATTGCAGCTATAATGATTCATTTTCTTATCGTGAAGCTGGTGAGGAAAAAATACGTCTCAAAATGACTTGGGAAAAATCAGCATACATTTTGAGCAGAAAAGGGGTTCAGAACAGGGATGGATTTCTTTGTGTTGCACTTTATCCCATTGCAATGCAAAGCTTTTCTAGTCTTTCTCATGCCTGGAACCATTTCTGACTGAGATCCTCCTATGGATTTTCAGGTGGGCAGGGTTTGGGGCTGGCCCTTGTCTGCTTCCTTGCACCTTGAAAACAATTTCCTATTTAGGAGGAAAGGTGCTATTTCATATGAAGTTAGCTCAATCAAAGAAATTTAACTGGACTATACCTAGATACACTTTGACATCTTTAGCCCAATTTGAAGACAGTAGATCTTAGTGTGGGCATTTTAGCTATGAAATCAGCCACTGAAATGTTGATACATAACTAAAGAGGGTGAGGAAAAAACATATAGCACTAGGATGGTATTGTATAAAGTGAAAAGGATGTTTACATCCAAACATGATGCGCATCATTGAGCATGAATTCATAGTAGATCAAGTTGAGCTTCTAACATATATTTATTAGATATAGGTGGAAACAAATACTTTGGTAGTGGATCAAAATATCAAAAGGGGGTTATCTGGTGAAATATATGGCTCCTGAAAACCTTCTGAACACAGATAATAGCTCCAAAGTGGTACTGAGCAGCAGCATCTGAGCAGAGGTGATGCCTAGTCTGCTCTATTATTATTAATCTCTTTTTTTTGTCCTTACTTCTCTCTGTGCCTTTAGTGAAGTGTCAGCTTTCCCATGACATGCCCTGTAGAGATTTGTAATGAGTGAAGCTGAAAACACAGCTTCCGTGTTCAGTTTTCCTTGCTGATATTTTACCGTTTTGGCTGAACTGGGGGTTTCTGATGCCTGCGTGCCGAGGTTGAGGCGCCCCAGGTCGMTGCCGCCCCGATGCAGCCTGCCCGGGGCACTGCCCACGTTAACGTGGCCCCGTTACAGGCAGGAGCTTTTCCCACCCAGCACCGCAGAGATACTCGTGCACCCTGGAACTAGGTATGAGAAAGGGCCACAGAAGAAGTGATTGTGGGAATAAATACATATATGATCCAATGTACATGCCAGAGACCATCTTCTAGTCACCACGGAATAACTGCTGCCTCTTGTCTGATTAASTGACATCTGGTTAGTGCATTTGCCTGATTATTTGGTTATCTGCATCACTCTGAGCAATGTAATCTCTGTAATTGGTACCCGGAACTTCTTCCAGTAGGGTTAAAACAAAGCAGATTAGGTATCTGAATTCTTCATGGTTGTTTTTGCTGTCAAAATCAGAAGAACATGAAAAAGGAGTCTTAATTCTGTGTTTATTCATTCACAGTTACCCCCCCCTTCTTTTTTTTTTCAGCCCAGGAAGCGGTATTTAGCTCTACATACCAAGAAAATAAAATTAATATTCTGCTTTGCTGAAGTGGAGCTTCAGTCAAATGGTGAAGGCAGACAGCTCRTGTCAAGGACAGTGATCCTAGAACTCAGCCTGCAGTACTTTGGGAAGCACAAGGTAAGAAGAGACTGTAGTGAGATAAAAACGCTGATTGTAAGAGGTTTCTGGATAAGCAAATTGCTTTGTAATTGCAAAGAAATTGGAAGAAATCTTGCTGTGTTCTTTCCSCATCCTGAGTCCATCATACATTTTATTTCTGAAAGCAGTCCTCATTTTATTTTTACACTTAAAGCAATAATAGTCTGGATGGAAAGAAACTCTTTGTCTGTTTTGTTAAAACCCTAACAAGTATTTCCTGACAATAAGAGGGCCTTCTTAGACAGGTTTTCTTTAATATAAATAAAACCGACTTATTTATTCCGGAGTGATTTTCTAAGTGTGGCTAATAAGTGTGTCCTCATGACTTCTGTGTCTTTCTGAGATGGACCCACAAATCCATCATGTGGCTGAAGAAGCTCTCAAAAGCTTGAGGACAGTAATAAGCCTGCTACAGATAAAGCAAGCTGTTGAGTTTTCTATAGGTAGCTACATTAAAACGTAGATACTGAATTACTGCTGTGATTGGCCTTTTCCAATAAGCTGTATTTGCAGTCTTAGACTTGCACACACTACGACTGCTTTGAATTTTTTTGCAAGTTTTTATCCCAATATCTCTAAGCAATCTAGCAACGTTGACTAAGCATCACAACATCCCATTTATTGACGAAGTTTATGATACACACAGCATGGTAGGAACATCCTGAAATACAGTCAGTGAGAGAGGGACAGAAAAAGCTGAAGTATCCTTCGATCCAGGAGTACAATGGGCATGTAAAGACATTAAGAAAAATATCTTTTTCATAAATAAAAACTGAAAATGGTGCATTTGAAATAAAGAGCCTTGTTAATAGTCTTCTAATGCCCAAAATGTCTGCAAAGAAGGTGTCTCTGAAATAYTGACCTGGTCTTCAAATGCAGAACGAGAGTGGCTGGCTCCACATGCAACAGAGGTTTAAATCAGAGATTTGGAAAAGCTTCCTAGTGAARGATACTTAATCAGTGAACTTGGCTGCTAAGGGAAGCTATAAAATCCAAGATACAAAGCACCAATTAGACTAACACCTGTCTGGAATGGGCACAGCAGGGTTCTGCCTCCCTGCCAAGGAAATGGACTTAAAGCCACCATCATAATGTGCTTTGAATAATTTTTTATCACCCCGAACCTCATGCTGATCCTGAGATTTCCTTTTTGCTGCACCCTTAAGTGCTTGCTGTGGCTGGCCCTTTAGGTGGCTACCTGATTTGAGACGTTCTGGGTCCCCGTGTGTTATGTAAGAAGGGCGGACATGTCATCCACAACTCTGGATTCCTGCATGTCAGACTCAGTGCTGCTTCCAAAGCCTTGAATTTACTCCTAGTCATGAGCTTCAAGAAAGATCCTGAGCACTATAAGTCAGCAGTATCCCCCAAATAAGATGATAAAGCAGCTGTGTTGGCTCTAGAGCTGTAGACTACTTAACTTCAGGCTTCTGAGGATGATGAATTATTGTTTAAGGAGATGTATTCATAATTCTGTTCCTTCCAAGCAGGTGGTTGGTATTTTGAGATCCCTGCTGCATCAGCAGTATGTATATTTGGCACATAAGCTGCATGAATATTATAAATTCTATATTTAATTGGGTCTCTTATAGAAATCCTGTAAATCATAGTCAGCCCATCAAACAAAACAGGAAATTGATATGGTGAGGTACTCAATAACATTACATCTTGTTGTTGGAGTAAGAAATAAAAACGGTGTTGGAGTTGAGTGTTTTGAAGTGGTTTGGTTTAGCTGTAAATAACATGTAACATCCTAATTTGTAAGGCAGATCTCAGCTTATGTGGTAAGCATCTTTCTGCATAACACCAAGCCTTTTTGAGCCAGCACTTGACCAAAAGCAGCCCCTTGATTAGCCTCCCAGCAAGACCACTATAGCACTACCTGCTCAGGTTGTTCTCTAAGAGATCCTGCTTCTTTTTATCTTCCTTTAAATAGTCCTTTCTGTTTCTCACATGCATTTTGGCAGGAAAAAAGAAAACACAGTAAGACTTGCTATGAAGTTGGTAATGAGACACCTTCCTTTACATTTGTGAATGTTAGGTGAGGATGAGAGCTACCAATGTTTCCACTTCTTAGGGCTACAGGCAAACTTATTTGCTCCATTTTTTTCCTGAATGGAAGTTTTTTTTTCCATAAAGACAGACTTGTAGGCTATGACAAAGGAGCTAAGTCTCAATAAATAGAGGTCAAACACTCATGAGTGTTAGCTAATAAATAAGGATACAAGAAGGATAMAAGGACACAAGATTTTAATTTGCTTTCCTTAAATGGGTTTGGATGTGTATATGACTATAGCTAGTTTTAATAGTAATACACTATTTTGAGTTCTTGGCACCCCAAATTACAGCGAAGTACTATTTGCACCTATTCTATCTACTCTAACTCTATTGCATCAATTCAAACAAGAGGCAGGAATGGCTCTTACAGAATGAGTGCATTTCATTACTTGGCTGTGTGTGGCAAATTGAATAAAGGGGCTGAAGCGGGGGGGTTGATTTTTGCCATCTGGCCTCCTTTGGCATCCTTTGCCTGCTGGAAATAGGCAGAGCAGTTAGTAGCAGAGAATAGTTTGTGACATGGAGCAACAGAAAGTCCAGCGAGCCTTCGGCAATACCTGATGATTCTTATGCACGAGTGCCTTTTCTTGACAGGCTGTTTCGAGTGCTCTCCAGAATTATTTGATCTGGTCCTCCAAAACCTATTCACACAGCTTCTCTGTGCTGCTCTTATTGTGGAATTCATCACAGGCTATTTTATCTTGGTGAGAGCTGAGCATACACACGAGTTTGAGTCCATGCAGTGCATCTACAAATAGCCCGTCTCCTAGACAAGGTCTCTGGCCTTGCTTATCAGAGCAGAACGGCTGGGGACTGGTCTTCTTGATAGGCCAAGGTGGTTCTGAAGCCTTGCRCCCCAGGCAATTGCAAGCCCCAGTGTGTGACAGGCAAGACGTGCACTTGCTTGTAATAGGTCGGGCAGGGAAAGGTCCCATTTGAGATTGTTTGCAGATACGTGTTGAAAGGGCTCTGTGATATGAGTAGATAGTCCCGATATGGGGAGAATGGTACTTCTGATAACATTTTAACATGACAACTTTGGTGCATAATACAATAGTGATGCTAAAGAAGAACAGCTTGTGTTAGCGCTTCCTTTGCTGAGTGTAAGGGAAACAACAGAGCGAGGAGCGATCGTTCCTCCATCCGTCTAGATAAATACTTGTCACTGCCCCTGGTTTTGTACTCTCCTGCAGATGAAAGCCCGTGACAAGCTGCAGTCATGTCTTAGAGAGATGCCTATTCAAATCTTGTTCAGTAGCATCACTGCACCTCATACTATAAAACTACAGAATTTTCTGAAGGAAGAAAAGCAATTATGGAAGATCAAAAGTGAGTCAGGCATATGAGTGTGGAAGCAGAGGAATTTCTGAGCAAGGGCCCTGTCTCCTGATAGTCTCTAGTTTACTCAGAGAGGCTGGAAGTGGTGAGCACAGTCTTTAAAAAAAAAAAAAAAAAAAAAAAAAAAAAAAAAAAAAAAAAAAAAAAAAAAAAAAAAAGAGAGTTCCACTAGAGAATATACCTTGCTTATCTACTTTTCCTCCATTTGGAAGTGATCCAAGACAAAAATTGGCCAAGAGCTCACTGCAAGGGAGCAGGAATACTGTTGTATATACTAAGGAGTTCATCACAGGTATGAATAACTGGAAATGAAATAATCGTAAGTAGTGTCCTTTGACCAGGCCAAGAGTTCACGAACATGGGATAAGGAAGCCTGAAGTGTATTGCAAAGTCACCATGCCCACATTTARTTTTTATGTATTTCTGTTTCTCAAAGAAGCAACATATTGCCCAGCAGAAAAGGGTCTGAGTTTTACTGTAACAGAAATTAAAAARTAACTCTGCTGCTGAAGTCATTGCTGTAAGCTAATGAGGTCTGAATATACTTTCTCATGCTAAACAACACCTGCACAAGGTCTCCTATTGATTTCAGGGGGATTATTTCGATAGCAAATTACTGCTCTGTACAAGTAAGTGTGTGAGCATCTGGGTCTCAGCTGAATAAGACTACAAATCTACTACAATATCCAGAAGATACAGCACTGCAATATGTTGTTTTATCATGCACTGAATATAGGTCCTTGGAAAATTATTCACTACAAGTATGTGTGCGAGCCATTTCCTCAGCAGCAGCCAGCACCTCGGAGCACTGCGGCTGAGCTGGCGATTCAGCTCTCAGGAGAGAACTCATTTAACTTTGGATTTGGAAAGGACAGTACTAGAAGTTAGGCAGCAGCAGATCTGTATGTCACCAGATCATAACGTGGAGGCTATTTTGCAAATAATCTGTCTTCTGAAACTGCTGACTGTAAGACACTTTAGGCATATTGACATTTTGTCACAAGTACAGAAACCTCAGAGTCAACTCATATCATCAGATGATTTAACAACACATTTTCTTTACATAAATGAAACAATCCTCTCTCCTTATAACAATTATAAGAAAACATCTTTTRGAAGCAACTGTATTATTATGCTACCCTGCAGCAAGGAGAATAGTATCAATCCAGCCCTAAGTTTCGTATTTATATCATGACTCTCATTGAGAGCCTTTGCGGACTAAACAGAGGAGATGAAATGCTCTTGGCCATTAATCAAACAGCTACTTCTCAAACAAAAGACACTCTTTGAAGGAAAGGAAACACACACAGTCTGAGCTGCACAGGAGCAAATGCTCAGAGAAGAGCTAAACCTCAGAATTTTGTATTACTCTGATACTGGAGGTCAATAAGAAATAGATCATGGGAGGTCATTCGTACTCCAAAGAGCTTCATGTGCTTTATGTGYGAGGAACAGAATTGAGAGAGACTGAGATTTTTCCTGTGAATCACAGAGCACTTGCTGGCCCTGGGAACTGAATCATAGAATCACAGAATCCTTAGAATCACAGAATCCTTAAGGTTGGGAGGGCACCTCTAGATCGAGATTTCCAGAGTCTCTATTCAGCACCTCCATCCTTTCCTCAAAGGCCAGGGGATCCTCAGTGACAGTGTAGGCCAAGTTCCCCAAGTTCTGGGGATCATTTTCTCCCCTCACTGCCTCCTTGCAGCCCCGAGAGCAGCTAAGCGGCGGTACAGCGTGACCAGGGATGTGTTAGTCCCACTTCCCTTTTCAGCATTACTCCTTCCCACAGCCAATTCCATTGGTGTCAGAAGGAAAGAAACATCTATAAACTGTCAGGATCCTCCTGCATGTAAATTTAGGGAAAAAAAAAAAAAAAAGTTTTGCAGCTGTGAATAATGCTGAGAAGCTTGCTGTAGCACAGTCATCAATTCAACCAACGTAAGCAGGCAGCCGCTGGGAACAGGAAGACATGCTGCCTTCATCTCTCAAAGAGTGAGTTGTTGCCAGTAATCCAAAACATTTTAGGATTTTTGTATTTGGTTTCCATGGCCTKAACCTTATTACCTTTCCAGGTATGCAGCTATCAATGGGCTCTCTGGGCTCTTTAGCATCCCGGAGATGGTTTAGTCTGCTGTCATTCTCTGTATCACTGCAATTTAAAAACCACTCTTTCACTTGCTGCAACATTTATTGTGTTTGTGTGTCATATTCTGAGGTTTAGGGAGCTGTTTTATTTCTTGATACTCAGTGACAAAAATCTACTTGAAAGACCAAAGCGAGGTTTAAATACAGATGTGAAAAGTAGCTGCTAATTATTGCTACATTTAAATGCAAAAGGACTGTCTATTAACTTTAGGTTATAAACATACAGTATTTGCTTCCTTCACTGTTTCTGGAGGAAGAGCAGCTACTGCATGTTATTAGGAACACCAAGGATATTTTTTTTAAATGGCAATAAACGTAACTTGATAAGAAAAGACCTTCAGAGCTGAAGCTGAGGAAGCAAATCAGATAAAAAATGGTTTCAAATATACATAAAAAGTACATTATTAATTATTTTAAAAGGTTGATACACTTAAAGTAGTTATTATGTTAAAATAATGGGATTTTATATTATGGTGGCTACATTATTCACTTTTGAATGAACTTTAATTTTTCCATTTATGAAGCAATGATGATTTCTTACTTATTGTGTAGCTAGGTCAAACATTTTCAAGGTAGGAATTGATTATTAACCATTCACGCTAAGGTCTTCCTGTCAGTTATAGAATGACTGCGTGTCCTTATTCCACCTAAAATGTTTCTAGCAACAAACAACAGCTGGGATTATTCATATTGCACATAAGTAATCTCGTTTGCTTCAAAATACTGGAATTCACAAAGGAGCCATCTACTAGTTCAACACTTCCATGTACAGAAACTCTCTTGCAAAAAAGAAGCAGCGAGAAAATATAAAAATGTTTGCTAGCATTAATTCATATTCCTCTTTTCATATTCTGGTACTGGTTTTGCATAAGTGGACTTACAGAGTTTGAGCTGTGGTGAAATTTTTGTTATATTTTCATGTAATGCCATATTAAATGCACTCTTAATCCCTGAGTCTGACTGGGAAGGTCATCTGGCCTAAATATAACAAATAATAATAAAGTTCAGGCTTTACTGATGTAGAAAAGAAATGAGATACAGCGAGGATGAACTGCGTTGCATGTAGGAGCGTGGCCCTTTTCAGTAATCCCCATTTGGATCTATAGATTAAATTTCTTCTCTCTGAACAAATCCACTACCAGGCATAACAAAATCAGCCAAAAAAATACTCTTTATCAAAATCACAGCATCAGCATTATAGAGTTAAAAATTCAATTAGGTTGTAGAAACAAGTCGGTGGGAGGGGGCTATCATTAATTGAACTGAGAAGCTGCTCACAGTTATGAGTCATGTGAAACATGCAGTTTTATTTAAAAATGTTAGTCATATTCAACAAGGCTTTCCTGGCTTATGTTGATTGAAAAGGCAGGGGAAGGGTAATGAAGTGAGTGAAATGTGAGGTTAAAATGTACATCTGTTGATGACTGCAGAATTCCTGTGGTTGAGGAACTGATGCACAAAAAACTTTCTCAGCATGTGCCATAGCAGGAAACAAATATGTTTTCATGGGCACGCCACRTTATTTACTATTGAAAAGAAATTGGAATGCAGTGATAAGCAACTGACAGCAATTAACTGAAATGGTGAAATGTATTCAGGGTTTTGGGCTTTCAAGTTCTGTACTGCTGGTGTGGAGATTTTCCTGGAAACAATTTCTTTTCAGCATCCTTGAGGTGCAGAACTTAACCACCATACACATACTAGATTCAAGGAAGTAAAGGATGAAATCCTCCTGCATTTTTTTTTTTTTCCTGATCTGAATTTCCCTTTCAGTGCCTGTCTTTGGAAATCACTGTGCTACTTCAGCCAAAGCAGCATTTGTCTCACTAACGGCGTGGCTGGACCGGAGCTGCATTAATGTGTGCAGCTTTCAGGAAATGTCCGAGTCCTCCGTTTGCTCAGCGGGCTGTTTTTTCTGGCGAAAGGGGATTTGAGACTGTCATCCCCCAAGTCCCAAGGGGTCCTACAACATTTTGATTGTAGGGGTTGRCAGCCTTGCAGATAAACAAATTTTAATTTTTCCTGGCAGGTCAGCTCCCCAGCTTGCGTTGCTTTCTTCTTCCTTATCTATTTCTGTCTACGTTTAATAGCAAGGGAGAATGGAGGGAATAAACTAGTGATTTTTGACAGTGGGATGTTTCTACAGTCTTCAGCTTAAGCCAGCTGAAGACACCAATATTCAAACGGGAAACATTTTTAACACTTGGATTTGGAAAAAAAAGGTCTCAAGTGAAGTCCAGATTTTTGCTCAGGGTCTGACATKATAAAGGGTGACAAGCCCTGTGTATCCATTCCTGATAAGAGTTTACTTTAAAGTGAAGGAATATAATGAACAACTCCAAGATAAAAATTCTGTCATCAATGTAAAAATTCTGGTTAACGCTTCCTGTTTTAGAAAGAACAGTTTATATTAGTAGCACATTTCTTCTTTGCCAAGGAGCTGTACAAATACATGTCCAGGAATGACACTTGACTTGGACAAATACCTCTGAACACTTTTTCAAATTCATAAATATTTTCAGAGGCATTCACTGACACCAAAAATCTCACTGAAACACCTTCATGTACCTTTGATAACTACTACTCATATAAATGAGTAATACTTTTTTTTTTTTTTTTTAATCTTGACGCTGACTCAAAGCACACAAATCATCCCTGAAACTAGACTGGTACTTACTTGGATAGCACCATGTTCTTTCTACCAACCATCATTAATTTAAGTTAACTAACAGCCTCTTCTCTGTTGGTGTGAGCTGGGTCTCACAGCGAAGTGAAATCAGGARGTGCAGTCTCTTAATCTTCATACTGGAAGAAAGTGAACATTAGTGTTATGCATGAAGGAAAGCAAATGCTCTACTTGAAAGGTATTTYTCCCATATTTAATATACCCACACACTTTCTAGATGTGTTTATAAATCAGTGCACTGTGTTGTGCAGAGCGGTACAGAATTTGGAGTATTGTGAGCACGGGAAAAGAAAMCCATTACTTGCAACTTGGCAGCTTTCATTCAGTCCCGACACTGAGCAGAGGGAATATCCTAGAGAAACTGTGTCCCTTGGAAAATGCCCAACCCCCGCCCCCCCCAAACCAAATCTGTGGGAGATGCTGTAGAAKATGCTGTGGGCAATACAGAGATCCATCAGTATTTCTGCAGGTACGATTATCATCTAAGTTAGCTTTGATGCACTCAACTTGAACATGAACTTCGGTATGGACATGCAGCACTGGCCTTTGGCACATGGACCTCTTCCTCTTTGGTGTGTCGTGGTCTCAAGCTCAGTGCAAAGACAACACTGGATCCAAGCTCAGGATCCAAGTGAAATCATTTAGTGAGCAGTACAGGTGAATTTTACATCCTGAACATTGCTCTCCCAGCAATAAAACACTGCTCTTCATTATAAATTATTTTCAAAAATCATGTTGTTCTTACAAAACCAAGCAATTGCATGGTGTTCTTATAAAGCAGGATGTGTTCTGTTCTCTGTCTGTCTGACTGCAGTGTGTGTTGTGGTTCTCTGTGTTCAGGCAGTTAGTGGTGTGCATTGTTTCTGTGTTTGGACCGTATGGCTGAATCTCAACCTTATGTTACAATGATGCTATCGAAGGTGATTTGGAAAGGCACCCTAATTAAGCAGCACAGTTGGCTATCTAAGAAATTGAACTTTGTGACTTAATATCACAGTATGAGGTAATTTGAAGAGGTGGTTTTGTACTGAGGAACCCGGCGTCTGCTTGATTTTGATAGCTGAATTAAGCATGCAAACCAAAGAGGCCATATGCATAGGGCCACCTTTAAAAAACTTACCTGTAGGAGGTAAATAACTTCAATGGCCTTCAATCCAGGCCATTCCTAGATGTACTCCAAGGAAAGACATGAACAAATGCATAGAATTATCTATGGTAAAACCAACAGGAGCATTGCCTAAAGTTTCCTGAGGGTTTCTATCATGCATGCTCTTGTTTGGCATCGGTGGCAACATACGTCAGATAAATACTGTACTGCAATATCTCTTCATTGTGGAAGACTGATAGAAAGAAGCAAAATTAAAAAAATATCAGCTAGGATGATGCACTACAGCTTCTCCTAGAGTTGAAGTAATTAGGCCAGGACAGGTCGTGAATGAAAACCGTAAGCCCCCTTCTACTAAGTAATGTATTGGGATCAAGGCCTGTGACCATCAGTGCACGCAGTTCTCCCCCGTCCTACGTGCAAACTGATGTGACAGCTGAATTGCAACTGTGGTTCAGAGGAATAAAGGAGAAAACAAAACACGTCCTGGCCGCCGATGAAAGGAAAGAAAACAAACTGCACAAAAGCACAGGGTGCACTGAGTTTGCAAAAATGTCTTTGTTCTTGTCAGCTTCATTTGACTTAGTATTTTGCCCTCGTCTTCACAATGGTCATTTACAAACAGTGCCCATTAGCGCTCACCAAAATTGCTGCTGAGCTTTGTATCTCCTAATGCAGTCGGTGAATTATACCTTAGTTCTATTAAATGCTTTCATTCTGTCAAAGAAAAGTCCCAGCACAATATGGATTATCACAGAACTAGCCTGGGCTGACATTTTATCCACCTTATGTCATAAGAAAGCTTAGAGGCAAAAGAGCCAGAGGTGAGAGAAAAGAGAAATGAGCCATAAAAAATGAGGAAAAAAATGACATTTGGATCACTGCATGTCAGAAATGCCATACAGGACCAGAATATTGTCTTAAGTCAGCGATGACATATTTTTGTCGCTGTCTTCAGTGGTGTTTTACTGGATCCATTGGAGCTAACTGGACAGCACTACTTCACCGTCAGCTGCCAGTCACATTCTAAAAATAAAGTTSAACTGTCATTAAGTTATTGAAATTCTTGGCTATTTTGTATGCTGGCTCTTTAATCCCCTGCACCATTCTTGTGTCCTACGTGACACCGAAGATTTCTAGTAGGATGTAATGCGAGACGTATTGAACCCCAGGGACTAGACAACTCAGTTAATTTTAGTAATGGTTGTAATAAACACATAAAGCAACCGTGGAAAGGAGGAGGTAACTGGCATCCGCTAATGTGTACTGAGCTCCTGGTTTTACATGTCTTTCACCAAACCCATCTTGTGATTTGCAAAAACATGACATTTTCACCCCGTCCTTCTGGGTGCCAGTAGGGAACCAAACACTGAAGTTTCAAGTTTTTCTCGTATGAAAACTTTACACTTGCTGAAGAATAACAACCTGGCTATATTTCTCTTCTGCCTCTTCTGAGGTTTAGCTGTTATCAGTGAGAGCTATGAGGGATTTAAGGTAACATGGGGGGRAAAAAAAAAAGGTCTCATGTGAGCAAGGTGTGTGAATACCTGAGGAGGAGGAGAACCCCAGCACTGCACTGAGTGCTACTCTGATTTACAAAGTATTAATGAGTTGATGTGAGCTTGACCAAGGGCTCTGGATGTGGGGAGCAGAGGTGAGAGCTGAAAGGAAAGTGTTTCCTTATGGAGCTTGTAGGAGCTCCATGAAGGCTGAGGACTATTGGCGTTCCCTTTGGAAGCTGGGGTTTTGGTTGTACRGGACCTGTTGAAAGGGAGCTAGTTCAGCTCACAGCTCGCTTAGGCAGAAGCTCCCCCAGCCCGTGTGTCCCAGAGCCCTGCAGGGATTCAGGGATTCCTTCCGAGCTCCGAAGTGCCCGCACACCCGCAGGAAAACGCTTCTCRCTCCATCCGGCCCAAGGCAGAGCGTGTGTAGATGATGCCAAAAACAACATTAGTGCTGACTGTCCCAATTCACTCCATACATTATCAAGCATAAAATATCAACACAGCATAACCCCCCACACACAAAGGGATGACAACACAGAGACCTTTCTAAGCTGCTGGAAAAGGAAATGAGGTTAACTTAAACAATTTCGCTGTTTCTATAGAAGATACAGCAAGAAAATGTGTCTTGCTGCCTGTTTATGCAACTTGTAACTCCTGTGCCCTGTGTGAGCAAACAAATACGGGAGCAGAAGGTTCATCTGAAAGGCACAGAAGTTTTGCATCCAAATTTTTTCTTCAGCATACAGCATTTGTGGGACTGAATCTTTGAACACACCCAATTCCCTGACATTTTTTTTTTAAACTCTGATGTCTGGCTTTCTTCTTTATCTTTTCTGCAACAGCTGGTAGTTGTAGTAGTATTGCCAGATGCCACCGCAGTCTGTAGAGTATTAAAAACAGGCCAGGCCTAACCCTAAGCTTGAAAGAGTGATGATGTCTCAGCAGCCACAGGACACAGAGGAAATGAATGAGACAGAAAGAGCCTGCGAGAAAGTTACATCTTTAAAACAACAAAATAACAAACCTGAGATTCAAAACCTAGTTTTGGAGCATCAACAACTAGCAGACACACACACTTGTGTGTTGTTGATTAGTGTTCTTTGGTGGCAATTCATTTTCTAAAGCAGTACTTGGACTTGGAAGATGATTTACAGAATATGTATGATKTTTTGGGACAAACAAAAGAGCGTGTCTGGAGGTGTCACACATGGAGTGATCCTTTTCTGAATTCAGATGCAGGCACAAAACACCTTCTTTCCTTATGGTATGTTGCTTTGGTGAAGAATCCTGCCTGGCACATAGCCAGATTCCCAACTGGACATCTCTCACCTGGCTAGTGCAGTGAAGAAACTGGCTTTATGGCCAATCACGTGCAAGAGGAGACAAATCCATAAGTACATCCCCTGTTAATCAAATCAAGTGGAATTGCGGCCTATGGCATGAGCTCAGAGCAAGGCTCAGCTGGCCCTGTAACTAAGAACATAAGCACTTTTCTGCTGTAGCTGAAGCTGGCATGGTTGCACATATTAGTGATATGACATAGCAACATGGTTTTCCATCAGCTAATTCTCTGCGATGATTCATTTGCCCTCCAGAGGATCCTGGAAACCACAGCAAGGTCTTAGTGGAGTTGCCCCTTTGGCTCCCCTGGCAGAGTTGCAGGGTGTGACGTGGCACTGAAGCAGCCTGAACATCAGCAGAGGATTATTTACCGAGGTATTGACTCGTCACTAAGAACCAAGCTGGAGCTGGAGCTCCTGAGAAGCCAGTTGGAAACGGTAAAGGCAAGTTGCTGGAGCGCAAGTTTGGATCGAGCTTGGCCAAAGCAATCCAAGCCAACAGGTTAGCTGGAAGCCAGTGAGAGTTACCTCTGGGGACTGCCCCACTGCTCAGAAAGAAAGAAAGGATCTCAGGAGAGATGAATCAATCATCCTAGTTAAGCAACACTGAGGCCGTCGCCTTGCTGGAAAGCCAAAACTTCCTTGCCTTGTTGTAAACAAAGCTTGTTAATGCAAAATAGTGCAAAACAGGAGAGAAACTGATCCAAACCAATCCTTGGAAGAAAGAGTTAACAAAAAGCATATTGTGTATGTCAGCTTTCCTCCTGAGAACAGACTAGTGCTGTACAGACATTTGACTGGGAGATACATGCCAAGAACCACGTTTTTGTCGCTGGCTTTTGGGACAGCATGAGTGCTCCCCACCAAATCAGTTCTCTGTCACAGCTCCATTCCCTTGTGTACCCCCTGGTGACCCGTGAGGAGCAGCCTCCCCTCCTCAGGTTCTCTATAGGGGTTAAGTCATACACCCTGGCACTGGGACTGCCCTCAGAAAAGGAGACTGGAAATAAAAAGCAGGTCTCTGCGCGATTTGTGAAACATGCAAAATATAATAGCAATAAAAACTAGTAATGAACTCATTACAATAGAAATGGTCTCATTACCAGTGCAAATGCCAGTCACAGACGTGGCCAGGTTCCTGATGACGCAGGGAATCCTTTAACACTGCCCTTCCCTGTTGCAAGAATAACAGTCCTATTTAAAAACATGCAATTCTATTAGTCCTTAGCCATCCCACACACCGGTGTTAGGAGAGGAGTTGTCCTTCCCATCCAAACCTCCATCACCCCAAGAGCAGGGGGAAGGTGACTCCAGACACTGGGGAGAAGTTTCTTGAGTGCAAGATATGAAAATCTGTTGGGAAATACTAAAACTGTGTGTGGGAGGAAGTCCTCAGCAACATACTAACAATGCAGGGCATTTGCAGATGAACAGCAAGATTGGGGGGTCATAACTGAGCTTCAGAGGYGTCAGAACAAGGAGTCAGAGCACAGTGGGCACACAGTACCTGTGTGGTGAGCAAGACGTGCTGAACATTTGGCCTCACCGGCAAATCTGATGAGGACCGAGGGCATCCGGCCGAGGCTGATGCAGCTTCATCTTCGCTACAGCCAGGTGGTGTGGTTTCTTCACTATCCAAGTGTCTGGCGTCARTACTGTCTTTGCTGGGAACCTGCCGGCTGATGCTTGGTCTGGATGAGGAAGAGCTGGCAGGAGGTGTTAAAGGATATGGGCAGAAAAAGAAGAGCACAGGGAATGGCTTCATTTTGGGAGCCCAGGCACCTTCACAAGGAAATTCAGTCACTCCAATCCTGGCTACTCTGCGAGTCAGTATTCCCATGGCTCAGAGGACAACCTCCTGCAGCTAAGACAAAAGGCCCATTACTTGCTTTTCAAKGCCATGTATAAACCGCGTGACAGCCACAGCTAAGTTCCTCATATCTGTGTTCCTGTGCAGACAGAAAATTGTTTTTATCATCTGCATTTTATAGATGAGAAATCATATCCCAGGAAATGCATAGGTATGTGAGCATCAGGAATTACTGGATTTGTACCTAAAGTTCCCAGAAGAAATCAAGACTTTTCTGCTGGTGGTGGTGGAGCTAAAACCTGGCAGTTTCTGCTGGCCATAGTCATAATTCTTAGTCTGACACATAGCCTTTCATGGATCGCTCCTTTTCTCTTGTCACATTAATATGTGTCAGGGATTAGATGTCACAGATGCGGATTTTGGAGGACCTAGAGCACTGCAGCACTGGGGTCGCTCTGCAGCTGCACATCCCCAGTGCTCTCCTGCAGCCGTATCCAAAGCTCTCAATAGAGACGAGTTAAACTCTGCCCCTACGGGCCAGGCTGTGCTGTAATTGCCATCCAGTCCTCCCTACGTACAGAACTATTTTTTCATTTGTAATCTAGGCTACCAGAAATGTAGAACTCCATCACAATCTGCAAGGTAATAATGAGCTGTGCTCTTCAAAAATGTACTTAAGGCTGAAAGTGATTAAAGATGCTCCAGCCTGCAATTACCTATTACTCACTGGTGCTCTAAACGGTTCATTTTTCACATCGTTCCAGGAAGTKGTAACTTCTTAAAGCAATGTTTCTGGTAATTACGGGAGAGCAGAGACAGCAGCCACTGAGCATTATCTAACGCTGCAGCAGCTCCGGCAGACAACCCTGTCACCGCAGGGACACGGGAAGGAGCAGCAGCAGCTCATGGCATCGGGCCGCTTGGCACCTCGTTGCTTACGAGTGCTGACTGCTTGCCAGGACTTCATTTCAGATAAATACCAGACTTGTGCACCCTTAACTCTGCTTGGTCTGCATTCCTTAGACCTAACTCAGCCCTGAGTAAGGGAACTCCCAGTAAAGTTCAGCAGTGTGACCCTGCCTTTTGCTGGGGCTGGAGAAATTCTTTCATTTCTGAAGTTGGGCTAGGACTGAGGACAGGCTATGGGGATTTCTTTTTTTAGTTTCTCTGCAATTTAATCTTAAAATGTACTTAAAGTAGCTAAAACAGGCATATCTGAACACTAAACCTTAACAATCTACTCCCATCTTCTTGTCCTACACTCTGTTTATGGTTCTTAATTTGTCTGTTTTATGCCTCAAAGTCAAGTGAGACCAGATTTCCATGTTACGTGCATGCGCTGAAATATGAAGATGAGTGAAGAATTGTGAATTGTATCTCTATAAAATAACAGCATTCTTATCCATTTGGAAAGTATTGCGCACACATGCAGCGTATAAATACCAAATACCACTGATCAAAGTATTATTGACAATGACTGATATTATTAATGACAAGAAGTTAACCCAGCAATAAGAAAAATAACGACCTTTCTCAAGTTGACTTCAGCTCATTTTAGTTTCCAAACATTATCTCAATATATGGTGTAGTTTTGGAAGAACAAGAGGAGAAAGGAGAGGGTATTGCCCAGCTGCGAGGGACCAGAGAGCACCCAGGGACATGCCCGGGAGCTGGAGCCAATGCGAAGAGGTAAGTTCTGAAGTAGCATCAAACTCCTTGGGAGGTCCAAGGCTCAAGCTCTGCAGCAGCCAGCCAGACATGCCTAAGAGAAGTCATTGGCCAGTGTGAGTGGTGCTATAGGAGCTGTCTCATCGCTGGTCTCAAGGCAAACCTCCCTGCCGTGCTTAATCCAAAGGCTACGTCTTATTCCTGCTCCTCGACTGTGTCAGTTAGAGGGATCTGTGCCTTCGAGTCTTGAGAAAGATGTCGCAGTACACAAGCTCACTAAAGGAAGTGAAGACGCACTAACCTGCACGTGATTAATGCCACCAACATGAACCTTGTTGACGGCTCAGAGAATAGGCACTTCCACACAAGTGGATGTAATGCCCTGAAACATGGAACTAAAGATAAAAGCAGCCGCCCACCGGAAACGTCTGAATCCACAGAAGAGAGATTAAAGTGCTTGGATGTGAGGAACTGGCTGGAAAAAGCTTCTGGTTGCAACTGCTGCCCTTTATCTGGATGCTCCATACCCCTGAGGGCTTTGGGCCACCAAAGTGGAGAGCCAAAGCGAGCAGCACGTGAATTGATCTTCATTTTTTTTCCCACATAGTTTAGAAATATTTATGGGGTTGTATTTTTTCCATCCACCCTGATCTACATTTTTGTTGATTTTTTTTTTTTCCCCACCTTCTCAGACCAAGGCAGACTACAGAAGCCGGGTGCACCCATCCTGGGGAGGCCGAGACTTGCTCATGCTGGGTGCTCTTGCCACTCCTTGACCACAGACCTCCCATTTCTCAAATGTACAAAGCAGCCTCTATAGATTGAGAGCAGGCAAGATTATATGGAAATAGTCGTCATGTGAATGCATGAGCCATCTGAGAGAAAGGTTCTTACCTTGCAGTAACTGTGTCATGACATTCGCATCACCAGCAAGTGACTTATTTCATGCTATATGATCACAGTGCATATAGACACAAACAGAAACACAAGCAGAAAATTAGTTATTGGTGAAGGTATTTCCTTCTTGCATTACACACACACATACTTCATTGCTAAGAAGGAGTTTGGGAGTTGTTTCAAAACCCTGGAGACCGGGAGGAATTTAAGGCCCAATTCATAACTAGGAAAAACATCAAAGTACCCATTTCCTGTGGTTCTTTCCCTCATCTTTATATCTGGGATCTGGTCACCACTGATTCTGCGATGAGCAGAGTCAGCAGAGTCCCAGCAGCCCCGACTGGGCTGAAGCACAGAAAGGACTGCACAACATTTTCTAATGATTTATATTTTGGGGAGGAGGAACATCACCTCTAGGAATTCAGATTTATTGGATACTCTAATCCAGAAGAGATAAAAGCGCTTACTAATTACTGCTGGGTTTTGTTTCTTTGAAGAATTGGGTTAAATCTCTTTTGAAAGTAGAAGTCTGTTTGTGCTTGTTAGATGTATAATTTAATTTGTTTAGGTCTTTTTCCTCTTTTAGTGTGTTGTTCTAATGAAATCTCTGCTTTTCCTCCTCTCCTTCTCTTTTTCTTTTCTCCCTAAAGACACAAACTTTGGATTCACTTTAGGTTCTTTTTCCTCATTTAACAATAAACATTCATGAGTTGAATAAGGCTTCTTTGAAGCCTTGTTTTTTTCCTTTTCTTTTTTCCCCTTGAAAATTTATTTCATACCAAAAAAAGAAAAGAAGGTGCACCTTTCGCTCACTAGCTTAATGACTTTGAGGTTTGTTTGCTCATGGATATTTCCTGACCGTACCCCTTTTTCATGCTATGCTGGAGAGAGAACTCAGAACATCTCCTTTAGCCAAATAAAAATAAAAAAGACCTACTGAAATTTCCATAGTGTTACAGTTATCTGCCAGCTACTACCATGTAACACTGCAGAAACTGAGAAAGTTTTATGCTGAAAGGGGACTTGGGAGGTCATTTAATTCATCGTTCTCCCAAAGTGAGCACCAGCACTGTCTACATCACACCCGACAGCTATTTTTTCTTACCTGTTCTTAAAAACCTCTGGTGACAGTAAGTGCACAACCTCCTGTGGCAGTTTATTTGAATGTTCAGCTGTCCTGGTTGCTAGAAAGTTCTCCTGATGTTTAACCTAGATTTTCTGCGAGGCAAACCGAGCCTGTGACATCTTAACCCTGTCCACATGTGTTTGATTTTGTTGTCTCCCCAGCTGCAGGAAATGGTCCAGAGAGACTCCCAGGAGTGCTTGGCGCTTGTGGTCCTCTGAAAACACAGTCAAAATTCTCCAAATCCCACCCCTGAGAACTACTCCCAAAATTCAAATAGAGATGAGCTGTTTGCCCTGCCCAGGCTTGCAGTCTGTAGGGACTTTTTTGCTGTCTTAAGTGGAAAAAAATGCCTCACACATCACACCAAGTCACGCTGCCGGGCGTTGCACAACAACCTTCCCCTCTCGCCCACCACGTAGCAGGACGCTGTGCTCCACTCCTGCAGCCACCTGCACCCAGATATCACAGTATCATCTGGGCTCTTTTACTGCATCGAGCACACTGAGATTTCTGGGATGTGATATAAATGAATCCTATCCTTGTGGCTCTCTTTTCCAGGAATTTAAAAAAAAAAAAAAAAAAAAAAAAAGGTACTACCTGTAGCTTGCTGTACCCATACAGAAATGCTTTGGTTGACTGTCCTGCTTTGTACTGCAGAATGGGAATGTCTACACTGCTATTTGTTTATATGTTCTGTCGTGACTGTACAAATAACAACTTTTGTTGCATTCAGCCTTGTCTTAGTAGGTTGATTTGTATCTGTTCATTAACCTGTATCGGACCAAAAACATATTTGGCCAAGATCTATGGCTGAAATAGTTCTCATCTCCCAGGATTATCGCGGGAGCATCTACCAAACCCTTTGGTGTAAAGGCACCATGTAGCTCAAGGCAAGGGAGGTGACGTGGAGCTTTGTGCCCCCATGGGCTATTGGACCTCCTGCAAACACTGAAGGAGGAAGGAAGGAGGATCTGTCAGACCACAAATGTGCAAAGAATGGGAAGTGCTTTGGGAATGGTGCCACATGGTTGTGTTGTTGGCCTCAGGAAAATGAACCACTGAACAACAACTGAAAAAAAAAAAAAAAAAAAACCATCATTTGGGGCCAATCAAAGATGCCTTTTGCAGTCCCAGGCTGAAACACTTTTGGTTTGTTTGATCATTTGGGGAAAAAAAAAATCCTGGACACATTTTAAAATGGGGTATTTTGGAATGAAGAAAATAAAGAATAAAACATCGTGTTGTTTTCCAAGTTTTGACCAGCTCTTTCTTTTGAAACTCTTGCAAATTTGCTTCAAAACATTTTGCCAAAGCAAAATCTACAACATGGCCAGTTTAGGCTGCCTCTGCCTGCGTGACTCACGCCACAAACGCAGCCGGAGTTGCGCGGTGCCTGAGGATGCCCAGGCAGGGTTGATGTGGCCCTGGTGACGCCCTTGGGAGTCTACGTGAGTAGAACATGGGACACGTCGGGAGGAAACCACAGAGAGACGAGAAAAGGGATGGCAGTTTCCATGGGAATTATATAAAAATCATCCTTGACTTTTTCACTCTTGGCCAGAGCACGATGCAGAGCGAGCTCGGTGCATCGGTCAGCAGCACACAGAGCCGAGCAGCTGCTGAGACGAGATGAGCTCAGATGTACCCGCATCCATTGTCCCTGAACCACCATGGCAGAGCGGCACGGAAGATGAAAGGATTTTCCTTGTTGTTAAATAAATCACACAAGCCCAAAACAGTGAAATCTCGGCCTGCAAACTGTAATCATGTGTGGCAGCTCAGCCCTCACCTCTTCCCTCAGCTGCCTTTGAAGAGGGTTGGTCACAGCTGTGATGAGATGTCCAGCCCAGATGTCTCGCCTGTCCTCACCTCTCCTTGCATCGCTGCTTGGCAGCTCATGAAGCGGAAAGTCGGCTCGGTGGCGTTGCCTTTAGCTCCACAGCTCCACAACATCTCACTTGGGCAATAATGAATGTCAAGTGAACGAATGTGCCTGCATCTGACCACCCAAAATGTGGACTGAGAAACTGCCGTTCGCTTGTGTAGCTGTGAGCAGACAGAGCAGAAAACCAGTGGATGTCCCAGCTCTCAGCAGAATCACGTCTGTTTCTCTCCCTCTCCAAGGTGTCTTCCTCCAAAGTTTTTCTGTATCCCACTTTTCTTTGACTTTTTTCTTCTTTGTTTTTTTTTTCCATGGAGCCCCTTCCCATGGGAGCATATACCTGCTGTGAGATGTATACCATGTATACCTGCTGCGAGATGTATACCTGCTGCAAGATGGGGCCAGCAGGAAGTGTCCCAGCACATGGGGACCCTCTTCTCTGGAGGACTTCTCGAGGTGGCCAAGCCTGCTCTATGCTGCATTTCCCCACCTGGCCCAGGGTGCTCCATCCTCCAGGATCAGAGGCACAAAAGGACCCCCAGAGCAGCTGGCACTGAGCTCACCCACCAGCAAACCAGGAAGGATGAGGAACTTGGCTTTCCTGGACTAAAGGTGAGTTAGCATCAGCTCCCAGTGGTGGAGCAGCTCCAGGCCTTGAAACAGAGACAACCAAGATGCCTCTGTGTCAATTGGATTAACTCCTTTATAGCTTGTTTCCAAGCTCAGAGTTAATCAATAGAAAGACTATGGCTAAATTGCTTTTTTGCTTATTTTTCTGTAATTGCACATAACTTCTAATGCACATGAGCTTGCTGACAACAACCGCCAGACAGGCAGCCAAACCAGAGGAATCACTAACCTCAATTTCAAGAATTTGACCATGCAGAAATCCAGAGATTTCTTTAAAAGTCATGAAATCTTTAAGACTAATACACTCTGTGGTTGCTTTCATTTGATTTTGTGGTTTCCCCGTCTTCCACACACCCCAGAGTCACATTTTTAGACATTTCCTTGCAACCACAAAGGTAAAAACCTTTTTTTAATTACAACTTTTATTGCTTTTTCCAGGAACTGGCACTGTCAGTCAATATTTGGAAGTCCACAGTAGGTTGTCACAGACAGCAGTGCTGGACCAACTCTATTTACAGAGGAATTCAAATTGTATTTAGTGCATCCCAGTTCTGCGAATCTGACGTTGTCATGTATAGTCAACTGAAGTCAAAGCTGAACGTTTTAGGAAGATAAAATCTCTCACGAGTGCAAGCTGGCCTCTCCTAAGGAAGTAAACACATTATCCCAGAAGTGCTCGGTGTTGCAAGGAAATGGTCTGAGTTAATCACGGAGCAGATCTGGAAATGTCAAGTCTTGGCCAGCAATAGCTGCAGTGGAGGCAAAAGGCCCTTCCTGTTGCACAAGGGAGCATGCATGGGGAGAGAGGCTGGTGCTGTGGCCGGCACAAATCAAGGCTGGGAACTCGAACTGAAGGCTTTGCTTCAGTGATGAGTAATCCCTTTGCATAATTCCCCTCTGGATGTTTTGGATCCAGCAACATGTTGTTTCTCCTCTAGTGGCAGATTTTGGAAGAGTTTTCATATGAATTCATGTCAAGTCTAGTTGAGCTTTAAATATGCCTCACTAACTAACAGGAAAAAAAAATCATATTTGGAGCCTTAGACAAATATTATACAAATATTTTTGGAAGAATGAGTCTTTCTTATTTTAAAACATATGTGTTCCTCCTCTTTGTATCTGCTGTGGTTTTGTTTTTTTGGAAACTTATTAACAAATGTATTGGAATGAACTGTTTTTCCAGCAAAACCAGCAAATACTTCCAGAAAGTTAAGAATTTTCAAACATCATGCGGGTTGATTCTTAACACTAAATATCTGATTATTCATGTATTATCCTTCCCGTGAGGACACCGTGGTATCTTCCAAGACTGAGAAATCCAATAAAAACACTTCCAATCTCACATGCCAAATCCTGCTGATGATCTGCTTACCATAAACTACAGCCCAGAAACTGTTTGCGCAAGGGGTTGGTGCAGTGGCTCATTTCCAGGGAAGTTGCTGTCTGCTCAGGAGGATTTTGGTGGGAAAGGTGAGAAGGAAAGAGGAAAAAAGCCATCAAACGCACATTAGAGACGAGTCACCCCCTTCGACCTCCAGACCGCTAACCCAGCCACCTGCCTCCAGGAGTTTAGAAGAGGTGATTTCTGTCCACAGGAACATGGAAAATAAAGCGTGTGCTGAGTGCCAGCCTGTGCTGTGCTGGTGTAGGAGGAATTGCTGCCTCTGTAGGATCACGGAAAAGCCGGAGCCCTTGTGCAGAGCCTGCAGCTCCTGTGGGAAGCAGCTCTCGTCCGAAGGCATTTGGAGTTTTGACTTGGTGATGAAGCCTGTTGGTCAAAACCCGCCCTCCAGGAGACCACTTACCTCTCCATGCGTCTGTTTTGGTAAAAGAAATACTAAATCTTACAAATTAAAAAAAAAAAAAAAGAACAATAAAATCTGGGTCTATAGCTATCAAAAGGTGTTATTTTAGAAAATGAAAAAAACATTTGCCTTGGATGCAAACTTCAAAACAAAACAGAATAAATCAACTCCCTTTTTTTTCTCTTCTCATTGCATCTCACCATCCTGAAGCCCTACCCTCCAAAAAAGTCCCAAAATGCAGCAAGAGCTGGTCAGGCCTCAGGAGCGATCCAGCAGAAAGCAGCCTGAGCTTCATGAGGCAAAAAGGCTTGTCCAGACTCCCAGCGACTGCTCATTACTGCCAACGCTAACGGTCTTTAAATCACCGACAATCAGCACGATCAAATCACAACTCAGTGCTAGGAACAATCCTCTGTACTCGATACCCTTCGTTAAACAAACCCACATCGAAACCCAGCGGCCCCCGGGCACGTTAATCTTTAACAGCACCAAGCAAATAGTGTGTCCCCTTCCCAGTGCTCGGCAGGACCGACGTGAACTCAGGGCAGTGAGAGGTCAGGGCTCTTGCGGTCCCCCATGCAACCAAAGAGACGTAAACAGCATTAGCTCTTTTGGATTTTGGCCTCTGCACAGTCACTGCGGCTTGAATCCGTACCCGCGGTGCGAGTCAGTGGTGCAGAGATTTTAGATCACAGTGTAAGATCTCTGTGGACATTGGACAACTGGACACAAACATCGGACAAGTAATTCCAATGGTCAAGCTCTGAGGTGAACTACACGAGCCTTGGGGAGACAGGTTCCTTTGCGGGGGGCCTTAAACACTTAGGTGCTCTGGGTCATCCTCCCAGAAAGCCTGTGTAGAAATCTGCCCCCTGAAGACTACATGGTCCTTTCCTGGTTTTGGTCAGGGTCATTTTTAAGCACTTTGATTCTGCAGGTAAAAACACACAAGCTGCAGATCGCAACTCATTCTACCATTTACCAGAGCTACACTGAGGTCTTTCAAAGTTGCTGTACTTGAAACTCAGAGAAGAAACCAGAACTGAACCGATCACTTAATGCTCTTAACAGCACTTAACCACAGCCCGTATTGCAAGAACATCTCTGGCCCACGCAGCCTGGGGGCCTTTCCAGCAGCCCTCCCTGGGCACCTGCAGACGAGGACGCGGGGCAGCTCTACCCTGCCCGTGCCAGGGCCCTGCGGCGCCGCACCGAGGGGTTTCACAGAGGCTCTGTGGCCACTTCTGGCGAGTTTCGGCCATGCTGGTGATGTAGCTCAGGGACTGCAATCTACTCTTTGTCTTTACAGTCAGCACAAAACCCAGACTATTTACAGGATGCTTAATTCTGCCTACTTCTCTTTTGGGAAGGTCACACATTTTTCCAAAAAGTTTATTCGTAACAACTTTCCACTGTGCTGTCCTTCAAGCCTTCTGACTAATAACTCTTTTTCCATAGTTAAGAATGGAAAAAAAAGTTTAAAAGGCCTACCTGATGTGTTAGTATAGATAATGTCTTACTTTTATTCTTTACTGGATCCAAACCTAACAATCTGTTAAGGCAAGGTAAATTTACAGCTGAAGTTATTAATATTATCAAATACATGGAGCCTGTGAAAATACATGGAGCCTAGCGCATAAAAAATAACTGGGAAGGAAATAAATATCATAAAAGAATGGTAGCTTTCTAGTCTCACTTTTTCATGTGACTCATCCTATATTATAAATGCTATTCAGTATCTTTACCATGTTACTCAATAGACTATATGGGTTTTTTTACACCTTAATTCAGCACTCAAGCTGAATTACTATCTTTACAATCATTTAAGTAACAAATCACTGCAATGATAAATTGCTCAAAATATGCTTGTTATCAGCTAATAAGGTAGCCTTTCAGATGCAAACGAGGGTTTTATACCTGACCTTTAAACACTGCAGGAAATTCGCTCATCTGGTTATAATACGATAACACGGCCACATCGCTGAGCTGAACTTCATAGTAACACATCGCTGTTTGGCCGTAATGGTTTCTGCAAGCAAATATTCATGTAAAACTCCCTTTGGAATTGTTCTAAGAGGAAGGTTTATCTAAGAAATCAGGGTATTTTCACTGCTTCTGATAGCAAAGGGTGGAGGGTGCTCACATGTGTTAGAGCTGGGCTCTGGAGAGGCTCATGCTGCTGCTGTGAGGATGGTAAAGCTGACTGGAAAAGATCAACCTACTGCTGCATCACAAGGATGAATCAGAGCCTTGGAGCTGACCAGTGAAAATGAGTGAGTTGAAAAGTGCAGGCTCAGTGTGTACTTCTGCTAATTGACACACTGCGCTTGCTTAATACTGAAACCCATGAGCTGTGGGGTACAATTCCTTCCCCATCTTAAAATAAATGCAGATATCTATTCTTGGGTGCAGCTTAGGAACCCATGCTGCTGGTTTCCGTGCATTTATTGCACTTTTTCTCCATGCTGACTAGTCCTCAAGATGACCTTTTGGTGGTGGAAGCACTGATGCCATGGGAAGAACATTGTTTCCTCTCCCCCTGCACATGGTGGGCATGGTGAACCTGGTGCAGATCCATTCCTGTACAACTGCTCTGCAAATAATTGAGGACTTGTGGTAAAACAAATAAACAAAAAATGGCCAGACTAATACGGCAATGAAAAGGTTAATACTTCAGGACAAGAGGAACCATTACTCTTTATCTAACTCAACTTTTAATGTCAGCTTTTGGAAGAAAAAATCAAGCATCTTAGCATCTGAGACACTGCCCCAGGCAAGGGAAGAAAGGGAGGCTGCAGGAGCTTGTAATGGCAATGGAATAGATAATTTGTAATTACTGCCATCAAGAGATGACAAAGACTGGGGTTTAGATGAGTGAGATCCCAGAATTTTGCAGGCTGAGAGAAACTGTAAAAGCCATTCAGTTCAAAGAAGTGGAAAAGTTGAACTGGAAGACAGTGTGCCACTTCCCAGAAAAGTGACCCAAGAGCAGATGTTCAATGGCAAACACACAAGCTTAGTGCACTGGCGAGGCAAGGGAGCTCACACGAAGGGCGGCCTTAACATCTTGAGGACTGGGTAATTCAAGTTAAGGAGAGCACCGACCCACATATGTGTGAAAATACCTGTGCAAGAGGCAGTGATTCCCCAGCACGTGTCCTCCCTGTGTGCCCATACTGGTGTACAACTTGCTCCCAGAAACATGAGCTGCGAGGAAAGTGTGAAGGGAAAAGCTTTGCAGCTTTCTTAGCCTTGTGCAGCTCAAATACTCCTTCCTTCCGATTTTGAGCCCGGTGATGGCACAGAGAATATCACATGGGGAGCTAAAAAGCTTTTAAAGGCAAAGGAGACAAAGGGGTCAAAAAATCAGCCACTATCCTCATACTAATGGCATTTTGTCACTGTGCTAGATGGAAAGTACAGTCTGCCTTTGCAAGTGCGATTATCATAACATCACAGAGATAGGTCCTGCATGAAGGAGGAAGAAATGCTGGTATCCACTGTGATGTCTAACTGCAGCAAGAGGGATTTTACTCCCTGTGCCTTGAAACCTCACTGCTCCAGCACAGAATCTGGGATTCCTGCCCTTTGAAAGACTGCTTTGAAGAGCAGTTGCTGAATAAGGTGAAGATGTCAGGTGTGGGCTGCAGAAGACTAGCTACAAGGATGTGTTCCCAAAAAGCATAGTACTCTGTCCTAATACATTGAATTTATTTCTCTACGGACGGATCCACAGTATGAGTATTTAGGCACATAAAATTGCACTCACAGAAAATCAGCAAGTCAATTGGGAGCCTGGTGGTTTTGTACTCTGTTCCCCAGCAATGGCACCAAGCAGCTTTTTTATTTAACCAAGGGGAGCTCTGCATTCTTCACAGACAAGGGGGGGAAAAGAAGGTGGGGAAAGAAATCGGTTTGTCATTATAGGGCAATAGGTGTCAGACAAATTCATCAACTTCACAGGATTCCTCTCATCATTGTTTCTACAGATTTACTTTTTCCCCATCTCCACTATATGTGTATAAGGAAGAACAGCAGAATGATGAAAGATGACAGAAACAAGGTGAAGTACAAATTAAATGGACATAGTGTAACCAGTGAGGAGTTCAGAACTGCTTAGGAGAAAGGTCTTTGTTTGTTTAAGTAAGTTGGAGCATCTCAGCATGGCCTGGGACCATTTCTGGCCATGAGGCTCTACAGAGATATTATGTAGGGGGAGTGGATTTATAGGGGAGACATTAACAACATAAGTAAAATAAGGTGCATGAAATTAAAAGAAACAAAAGACTCCTGACTAACACTATTTAAAAAATGCAGAGCTCTTCTAAAAAACTTAAAAAGAAGCAGGACCTGATGGAAATGAAGGGACCAAGCTCTGAACTGAGTAAACGATGCTTACTTGATTACACCCATATGCAGTCATTGATGAGCTCTTGAGCAGAACTGATGAAAAACTGGATTGTTTACATCTATTAAACCAAGCAAATGGGAATTGGAGCTGAATGTGCCCAGAAACCTTGAGAGTGGAAATGCCAGCAGCAATTGTTAGGTTTGATGTGTCAGTCGCACTCCAGCAAGGATTCTGCATCAAATTCTGACCAGTGGAAAACTGTTGGCTATGGGAACCTGTAATATCACTTATCTACTGAGCAGGCCACCTGATGACTGACAACTTTAATTTTAGCGTGAAATTGGCTGAGTAGCTTTTGAAACATCCATCCCTTTCGACAGGGATAGGAGTCAGTGGATATGTACCAAAAGTCAGCTCTTTTGCCCTTCTGATGGTCTTTTTAAGCAGCCAGAGAGCCTCAACCCAAGGTGCAGATGTCCCCAGTTAGCAGGACAGTGACTTACTCACCGAGCATTCAGCACATGTTGTTCCCAGCTCCGATGAAAGAAAGGACCTTGTTCCCATGGGAAATGTGTGTTCTTCACAGCTAAACGTAGGCCCGCTAAAAGAAAGAGATTAAATTTACTATTGGGTTGTATGTTTGTGATTTTGCTTGAAAAAAGGAATATAATCTAGCAATGAGATCATACTGCAAGTCACTGCATCACTCTGTGGATCTACCTCTATCCTACACAGAAAGGTATCCTCCTTTCTTAGAATAAATACTAGCAGAGATAGAAAACAGTCTAAATGACAACCATGACTATTATATGTGTGCTGTATTACTAGTACTATGTTCTGTTACTATGTGGGGTAAGTATTATAGTGCCTTCCTTCCTGCACAGCAGGAATATCCTAGTGTGGATAAAGCTGGGCATTATTGAGCTTTAAGATGCAATCTCACTAACGTAAAGGAACGAGATGGTTCTAAACCCTATTGCGTTTGAATGTCTTAAATTATTTAGAAACTTTATTAGTACTTGCAATCATTTAATTATTCTGATTTTGATACTTGACATCCACTGTGGATTGAGGGAGCAATTAAAAAACAATTAAACAATAATTAAACCCAAGCCAGAAATTGAATCCCCAAATCTTCCCAAATCCACCTTGAATTCTGAGCTGCTTCCTCCTGAGAAGGAGGAACTTCTCCTGAGAACTGCTTCCTACCAGAGAAACCACGTTTAGTTCCAGAGATTTTGCCAGGGCACTTACAAATTGTGCTTCCCCTCCAGCTCTGCATTTGATCACACTAGGGGTGCTCCAGATTGGCCCAAGCGCTTACAAAATATTCAGATTCACAATGAAAAGGACTCCTACAGAATATCCCCTTCATTCCCTGCGAACATGGACGTTCCACAAGCTATGTCTGAGGAATCAACACAGCCCTTCCAAAGGGAAGGGGATGACAGAAGCAAAAAAAAAAAAAAAAAAAAGGATTTGACAAAAATAGTTATTATGAATTTGTGACTATGAAGATCCAACTTGCCATCAAGCTGCTGCTGTTGTGACTGTCTGGTGCCCCAGAGTAGCTGTAAACCCTACCCAGGGCAGCACTGGAGTTGCTCTGCTGTGCCAGAGCAGACCACGGGATGCTAATGGTGTTTAACTTGCCTCAAAATGCCATCTAAACAGTCGCCCCGGGGAACGGTGAAGTACAGCTGAAGCCTGAATGCTGCATTGGCTTTGGGACGGCGACAGAAGGCTCCCATGGAATTGAAGCATTACTGCTGATTTTTATTCAAAAAGGAAAAAATAGATCTGTTGAGCGTAACATACATGTAGAGTATGCTGAACGCCACATCAGCCCAGAGTCTATTAGCACATAATTAATTGAAATGGCTCAGCACTCTGGCTTTTGCTACTGACGCTAGGAGGGCTAATGTTGGCCCGCTCTCTCTTCCCATTGCAATCCACGTCCA
Source organism: Nothoprocta perdicaria (assembly GCF_003342845.1). Lineage (NCBI taxonomy): Eukaryota > Metazoa > Chordata > Aves > Tinamiformes > Tinamidae > Nothoprocta > Nothoprocta perdicaria. The sequence goes on along the minus strand of NW_020454316.1, from coordinate 5,812,080 downwards.
TAGGCTGGATGCATTTTAATGAATTTCCTTCGGCCTTGGCAGGACGATGCGGCTCCCCAGCTCCGGCTCCGTCCATGCTCCGAGCTCTGTCCATCCGCACAGCGCCTTAAACACGGCTCTTGAGGACTGACTAGTGCAGCCTTGTCACCAGGAGCTGATTCATTATCAAGGATTCCTGCCTAGAAGCTAAGGAAGCGAAACGGGCTTTGAAGAACGGCATCCTTTTGGCCGGGCGTGGAGCAGGGAGCTAATTATTGCTGCCTGTGTCATCGTTGTCACCGTCGGAGGGGAAAAGCTGGCGCTTCTCCAGCTCCTGGTCCTTTAAGGTAATAATGAGGGACGTCTCAGCGTGCCACTTGTTGGCAGTGTTCGTGTGTTGGCTGAATATTGTATTGAGATCCTGATTGGTGTCAGCAAGAGCTGCTAATTCATTAAAAAAAAGAAAAAAAAATACCATTAGGAATTGTTTTACAAACAGATAGACATGGATAAGTGACGCTGGAGGAAGAGTGAAGTGGCAATGGGCACCAGCAGCAGGTCTCCTCTGACTTGGCAGCCTGCAGAGGCTCCGCCACGAGACCTTCTGGGGTGGACCAGCCTCCCACCGTCCCAGGAAAGGTGCTGCTTTAGTCCTGCTGCTCCTCCTTTTGCAAAGACCCTTCCTGGCTCCATCCTCACCAGCCTGTGCTTCCCATTCCTGCCCGTCTCCTCCTCGCCCCGTGCCGGATCGGGTGCAGGATGGGGTGCAGGATTAATTGGGCACAGAGGTGCAGCTGCACTGTGGGGCTGCAGCCTCCATCCCGGAGTCTGGGAGGCCTCAGTGTGTCTTTCAATACTGTGAAATCCCAGAATCTCTCATAAAATATTCATCAGCTTTTTAATGCCGTGTCTTCTAATTTTAAAATTCAGTCCTAAATAATTTAGCAGACTTATGAAAAACCAAAGGGAAAATAAAACAAGTCTCCAACAAACAAAACCCCTGTCGAGGTTGTGGCGCTGCTGCTAAATTCAACTTGTCAAAGATTCCCATCCTGTTACTTAGCTCAAGTGCGAGGTTTATAGCTGTAAAAGGTTTCTTTTCCTCGCATAAAAAAATGTTACCTCTATCCCATGAAAACAGTCCCAAGTATCTTAGACATTTATCAGTATACAAGCAGACTGACTTAATTTCAACTTAAAGATGAAATTAAAATATAATTAAAAAAAAAGTTTATTAAATTTATTATTATTAAAGCCATGTATTTGTCTTGCAATAACCAAGCCTCCATGCTCTGTTGTTGTTTAGGGCTGGCTTTTCATGGGATACTCTTCCAAACACAAACTTGATTTACCTCTTGCTGTAAAAATACAGTGTGTCCCCTGAAATGGTAAATATGCCAGCTAACTTTCCAGATTTAATTGAGTTTTCCCAAATGATATTACTTAAATAGAATTCAAAGTTCAAAAGAAAAAACTGAACAGTTAAATTTTAATAATGCAGTCTACAAAACCAGGGAAAAAAAGAATTTTCATTATCCCGTACTGAAGTCATGGAAACTCCTGTGCCTAGCAGCTGTTTTGCCTCTTATAATGTAAATAATTTAAAAGTTAATTGTTGTGCATTATTTGGTTAAAAAAGATTATGACTCTAACATTTGCATTTATTTATCAGTAATGGTGAAATAGTTCTTTCTCTGCTTAAATATATTTGGAAATTCAGTCATCCTACTGACAAAATCACGGAGTAGCTCCTTTTTAATGCCAGTATTTAACCACTGAGAAATTAAGCTTCTCCATTCTGGTGTACGATGAGAAATGTCTGTTCATTACCAAGCCATTTTGGTGATTTTTCTGAGTGCACTTGCAAACCATTTAAAAAACATATTTCGAGGATAATTTCTGAGAATAACAACCCCATTAAATTGTGCTCAAGCTGAGTGAAATTTCTGGGTTGTATCTTCAAGGAGCAGGAGACGGTTCCTATGCCCTTCATTTATCTGAATAAGTTAAATGTCCTCGAAGCAGGCTGGATTCAGGACAAGAGGGCATTTTAGCTGCACAGACACTTGTGACATCTTGAAGGACTTCCCAAGCTCCAAAGACATGAGTCACTCAGGACAGTCCACGAGAGCAGTTTTGGTGATTCTGGACTGCAAGGTGACCCTCAACACAGAATAGCCTGGAGTTACTGGGAAGACACTGTGCCCAGAGAGGTTGAGGTGCTGCTCTACGTTAAGACCACATAGAGGATATAGGATTTGAATGAGTCCACTGGAGAGCAGCATATAGAGTCAGCACTTGTAGACTATCTCAAGACTAAAAAAAAAATACCCATTATCTTCCTTTTTGAAGCACTCTGCCAACTCTTCAAGCCAACCAACCAAGAAGTGCAGTGATCAGCTGCTGGGGCAGACCTGCACCAGGGGACACCTCCTCATCCTCTCAGCTTCTACAGTTAAAGCTGAAAATCACACCTACTGTTACTTGTGTGGTACTTGGATGTATTCACTTCTGAAGGGGGAAGGTATTGGTTTGGCTTTGCAAAAGTACAAGTGTGCGATCATGCAAGTCTGAGGAGTTCACCCAATGGTTAGATACCGTCATTGCAAAAGTTTGCAAAGGAAAAAGAATAATTCAGGATTAGAAAACAAAATGTGGACTCTACAGGGATTAGGTGACACAGAAAATTAATCTGTTGTTTTAAATCCAGCAATCTCATAACATAAAGCTCTCTTGAGAGTCCGATTAGAGCAAATCGCTTTCAACTATTGATAAAAAAGGAGCAAAAAGGACTGTTACATTTTTTTTCCACCAATATGTACAAGGAAACCCAGAGAAGGTGGAAGGCGAATGTTTCAAAGAAAGTCATTTTGGTGCTCAAATCCTATGGGCTATTTAAAGGCCTCTGCCCTTTTAAACATCCCTATGAGGCAGAAAAGAAAGCATCAAAAGCTATGATTTGTAGCACAGATATGTAAATTTACAAAAATTCATAACTCTGCAAAGTTCAAATGGATGACCACGTCTGTGACACACTTGATAGGATCTGTGACTGCCTGCACACAGCGCAGAATGTTTTCCGCCGCTTCGCGATGTTCAGGTCTGTTCGTTCTGCACAAGTCCAGCACGTTCAGCTCTCACAGCAATCATTCTCACCCCTTCACTGTGTAGGAAGAAAAGCCAACTCACCCCGAGCACAGAACGAAGGGCTGGGATTTCCAAGGTTCCTGACACCCCTTTAGGCACCTCTGCAGGTTTTCAAAATGTGCACTAATCAGACTCCAAGGAGAACTGAAGTCACTGCAGAAAAATGGCTCTTCCCGTCAGGTTAAAGCTCTGCTAGGAATATTCTTGTTGCTGTGTTTTGGGGGTAGGGATGCTGCCTGTTGTCTGAAGTTAAGCAGTCTGGGCAAATTCTGCATATTACTGAGCTAGAAGGAACCACACGGGTTGATTACATGCTAAAAATTCTGAAGAATAAATGTCCATAATAAAATCTGAATCGTTTATAGGGAAAAGAATAACCAATGAGCTGCTGAATCTCTCAAGCTGGATATATGTGAAAGGCAAAATCTGGCTATATGTAGACTGATGAATTGAGATTAATAGCAGGGAATGTGTGTCAGGCTGTAAACTCCATTTTGGATGAGAATCATTCCCGCTGTCTTTTCCCTCATTGCTGTAATACCCGCAGAGGTGTCAGGAGACAGTCTTGCCCCTGGCGCCGAGCTAACAAGGGTCATTAAACTCTGATGAGCATCCATTTAAATAGAACTTTTTTTAGTCAAAAAAGTTGGCTCCTGTCCAAGGCAACCATTCCTGGATGCTTTGCTTACCGCACGGGTCAGAGGAAGCAGGGCTGATAGGATGAGACAAGATAAAAACAGATAGGAGACAAAACCAAAGAGAGGACCTGTGTCCAAGAAATGTCCCCGGAGAGTTGAGGTAAAAGCAGTCCCACACTTATCCAGACCGACGGAGACACGATGGTCCCCATGAACAGCACAGCGGGACCGAAACTCAAGAGCCAGTGTTCCTCTCACAGGAAAGTGCTGCCCGACAGCACTCTCAGTGCATGAATTTATCTGTATAAAGCTAAGCTATATATATATGCATACATACATACAAATGTATATGTATGTACACACACAAAACTGAATCTGCTGTATCAGAGACCAAGAAAGAGCCATCTATCCATAGGCCTTGATCCTAGAGCAGTGCAGGAATACGGGCAGCGGGATCCCCCCTGTGCTGAGGAGGTGCTGCAGAGCACCTGGAGAGGTCCTACCTGAGGGACCCTGAACATCTGCACTCACACAGTCCCTGCAAGTGCAGCAGGGCAGCCCAGCTAAGGCATTTCTGCAGAGAAAACAGGGAAATACTAAATAAAATCCCTGTTAAGTCAGTTGGCACTCCCCTGCATATTTAGTGTCTATAAAAGTACTTGCATGTGTTTAGCAAAGCATTTAATTAAGTAGAGTCGGGTGGTAATATTTGTTCAGCTAATGCCTCTTTATTGGCAACGGCTTTCACTTGTGCAGTGCTCCCATCTCTTGTTCTTAAATGTTTGTGTTTTTATCCTCTCACTTTACACTTAGGGAGGATCCACAGTCACCTGAAAATAACTGACACCCAAAACCTAGGGAACCTGCCTTTTTTACCATTTTTCTTTTACTGGTTACAAAGAACGCAGACACCCCAGGAATTAGAGCTAGTCCGTAATCTGGTATACTTCAGCTGATATTTAAATGCCATATTTTCACTTCTGCAGATGTATCATCAGTTTTGCCTGGTCATTCACAGAGGAACACTTCACTGTTCATTATCTGCCAACACAAATTACAATTTCAAGCAGAGTATTATCCTATTATTGCTATAGAGAGAGCAAGGCAGGGAAAAGTGCCTTGAAATCCCAAAAGATGATTTGGAGGCGAATTTGAAGGGAGACAGTGTGCCAAGGCTCTCCATTATTTATGCTCAGCTACACTGACCTTTGAAAAATAATCATAAGTCACACTCAGCACAAAAGACCTGACCCAAACCTCACCGAAAAAACACTCTGATCAGGGAGATCTACATCAAGCTCAACATCAAATTAATTTCTGTGCTGTTATAGTCTTTATCCTCAGACTGTCTTTCATGTTGCTTCATATTGCTATCAAAAGTGTTTGTGTTTTCCTTGGGGGATATAGGTGAGCTGTACAGAAAATGTTAAAAACTGATCTCCATAATGATGAGAAAGTGTCTTGGCAAAGGCTGTGGAAACTTCATGGTCTAGATCCACTAAACAGGATGGCTTCAGCATGAGCTCAGCCCTGCCTGCTTTAAAGAGGAGGTGGATTTAGATGGTTTCTTAATTTTCTTCCTGTTTTACTTCTTGTCTACTGGGTAATATTTATGTCAGTTTTCAGTCCATGGACTAGTAGGGTAATTCAGTTGATTAAAGAGAAAAAACATTTTTTTAAAAAAACGAATAGGTTGTTTCGTCATCAGATGCAGGTAGGATTTGACCAGAGCCTGGAGAACAAGTGGAGAGGATTAGTGTTTCTCCTGAGAGAGGTCCTAATTTTGGAGACGCTTTCCTTTTGCAGAGTTTGCTGTGTAAATGACACACTCCTTTGAGAGGATTTAAGCTACAAGAACGATCTTGTTAGGCCCTAACTTTATAAACAGGAGCTTCCAAAATCAACAGAGCCTCATTTTATATGGAAAAAACCAGAAACACCATGAAGGACCTCACTGTCCCTTACAGCTTCATGAAGTGAGAGTGCGCAAGGGTTTGCATCCAGCAGGTCACTTGCTGCGGTCAAAGCTTTTGGCTCCATAAAGATCAAAGATGTGTAGTGAAGCAAATACAGACTGAGAACTGTGGAAAGGCAAGAAGCCTTTTGCACAGGGCAAGACTCCTCCTCTGTCAAACTCTGGAACACACAGGCAATCCTTAATGTTTTAGATTTTTGTGCCTAAAGGTTGGAAGTGAGAAGAGAAAGCCTAACATGGCCAATAAATTACATTTACTTATAATTGTGCTTTATTTTAGGACCCACTTCAGTTCTACCAAAATCGCTTGGCTTAGAAGCACTGCATATTTTGCATAATACATAAATGCTCACAGAAAAAAATTTATCAAGAAGTAGCCAAGATTTCTTAAAGTGACTAATGATTTTTGAGTGTTTGAATATAAATACTTTTAGAGGGGAATATAAGTTTTACAACCCTTGAATGAACCTTTTCAGGTCTTAAAGTAGATACTACACCACAGTGAAGAGGTACCCTTACAAATCTATGCCAACTTCTCAGTTTACATTTAAAATGAAAGAGCTGCTTTCTCCTCCATGAGGCCTGTTGAGCCACTGTCCTACAGCATGTAGGTCCCTATGGGGTTTTGCCAAACACCCGTACAAGGGTAAAGCAAAGCCCTTACACTCTCAATCATATTAAACAGCCATGACATTCAGAAGGTTATTTTTTCCCCATTTTTTTTCTTTAAAGGAAAAATAATTAAAAAAAAAAAAAAAAAACTATGAAAAAGTGTACTGGAGTGAGCTGCTCTCATCCTCTCTTGAAGTTTGATTAAAGTCAGGGAAAGGTGCAGGAGTGGTCTTGCTCAATTTAAATACAATAAATTTCCCACGCTGATTTTTCAGGGAGCAAGGAAACAACATGAGTCAATTCAGTAAATTGCTCTAGAATAAGTAACACGCTATGCCATGGAAAATTGGATTTGTTCTTCCTTTACTGATGTGGAAGTCTGAAGCCTTGGGTATGTTCATGTGTGCTGTGATTTGCAGGGCGTAAATGCGGAACAGTATTATCTGATACTCCCAGAGGGAGCAAAGTTTTATGCCTTTTACCTCTGCCAAGTAAACCCAGGAGAAAGAGGGATCCTGCAGTGCCTTGCTCTACCTTAAGGGCCGATGTCAGGTCCATTTCCATGATTTTACTATTTCCCAATCTGATTAGAAGTGTTGGCAGTTGGGAAAAACCTCCTTGGACTAATAAACACAGCAAATATGGTAAGGGGGATACACAAAGAGCCTTCATGTTTAGCCTCACAAATACGACTTCCAGGGAGGTGGGCTGATGACACGAGGCGTTTTGGGCTCTAAATTAGTAAGTGGAACATGATATATGTTCAGTACTCTGGGAACCCAGACTGTTACGTGGAATAGCTGAGTCTGCAAAGCCTGCACGTGGCATTGTTTTGGGTTGCTGTTTTCTTTTTGTTATTCTTGTTTGTTCTGTTTTTTAACTAAAGCAAAAAAGACTTGACATGAGCCTAGTGAAATCAGTTCTGCATCTTGGTTCAGTAACTGTTGTGCCATGAGCAGGGACAGTGACACCCATGGGAGATGTGAGGGCAATCTGAGGGAATTAACTGGCCCAGGGAGGTTTTGGGGTGGCCTCTGCTGCACTTTCTCTTGGAAGGAAAACAGAAACCAGTCTAGAATACAAGCTTGAGGTTTCCTTTTTCTGACACTGTTTCAGCTCTTAGTTCCATCTGCACAAATCAGGACCCATGATTGGAAAATACATGAAGCCTTATTAAAAAGTTCTAAGCTGTATTATATGCTAATCAGGGTTTCATTGTCTTTCATCTCATAAAGGCTAATAGCATTACAGATGACAACCTTCCTATCAAAAATAGTTTCTAATGCAAATTGCCTTCGACTATATTTACAATGTCACTTTTAATCAAGTAAATTGCCAGGCTATTGCATTTCTGCAATCTATGCTGCACACAAAAAAAAAAAAACATAATGAAGAGGGAAGTGGGTACAAGTGCTTTCAGCTCTAACTGGCTGCCCATTTCATACCAATTATTACCTATTTAGTAAGCTTACTTTTCTGTCCTGAGAAAAAAAGCTAGATATAAATGTACCGCTTTCTCTGAAGGAGGCACTGTGCACAAAAAGCCTATTCCACTTACCAAGAACATTTGTCTCCACAATCGCACTTACTTTTCTCACTCCTATGCAATTAGTAAATACAAGCTAAAAATAGCCATTTGCACACACATATGGTTGCTGACTGCTGTTCTATTCTGTCACTGCTAGGTAAGCATTGTGCTGCACTTGTGGGTGATTTAAAGGCTTTCTTTGGAGGGGTTTCTGTGCCTGCTGCGGGTGCCAGCTGTGCAGTGCTCTGCATGGAGCCCTCCCGCAGAGCCCTCCGCGCCCGGCCGCGTGCCCCCATCTCCCCACGCAGGCTGCAACGGAGGCTTTCAAACACACACACAGGTATTTGCACCACTCACTTTGCTGTTGTTTAAAGCAGCAAGTATTTAAAAGCAAATCGTTGCCCCAGCTCCCACACAGAAACCACCTTCAGGCCTGCAAGCGCGGAGGGACTTGCTGCATCGTCCCTGACACTGGCTGGTGCAAGAGTACGGCTGGATAAAGTGACCTTATTAACCATTTTCTCTCTCTAGAATTAATAGACTTTCTTCCCCATGGCCACCTGCCTCTATTCACAAAAAGTGCAGGGATTTGGCCTAATTCCTCTGCAAAATTGGCCTGCAGGTTTAAACGCGTTAGTTAAGAACTGGCAGATAGACAGGTACATAGGCCACGTGGATGCAGAACCCTTAGAAGCTTGTCTAAAATGTCAGTAAAAACAACAAAAGGGATGCAAGCCATACAAACATTATTTCCTTTGCCCACACTTATTCTTTTATTCCCCAAAGAAGGGTTTTTGCTCCCGAATGCAGTTATTTCACAGTGAGAAACAGAGGACAGTGCAAAAGCAGAGAGCAGGGACAAGCACCTAACCCTAAGGAACTTGGTGCCAAATTTCCATTAATTTAAGTGGAATGAGGGTCTCACTCCTGGCTTTAGACTCTCAGGTCTGATTTTCAGAGATATCTATTAAAACCATAACCCATTTGTCTTCTGAAATTTATATTGGAGCAAATAGCCTTGAGAATGGAATTTCACCCAGGAATCCAAAATCAAAGTTGGCTTTTTCCTGGGGTTTGCAGTTTGGTCTTCCTTTACTTCACCCTCAATTCTTCCTCAAAATGAAAGACCCAAAAGCTTCATCTTGAAATGTGATGTTTTGACTTCATTCAGGTTTTCTCTGGCAAAACCTCTGGGTTTCATTCAGCACAAACCTATATATAATAAAAACTTGCATTTTGGGGGAGAATAAGACTTGGATCTGAGTTGCTTGCTTAAAACTTTGAAAGATGCCCCGTTTTAGGCAAGCTGAACGAAGTAGTTCAAATCTATAGGGAAAACAGTCTCAGCAAGGATTGAAGGTGGTGGCCAAAGGGCTGGCCATGGTCCTGCTCCCACTGACACTGCAGCTCTATCCCAGCTGCTCATTCCCCATCCTGCCCGGACATTGGTGCTGCCTCGTGGGAAGAGCTCTTGGTCACAAGGACCAATCTGCTACAAAATAATCTGACGTTAAGAGCAGAGCTCCTCAAGGATATGTTCTTGAGAAAATATTACTCATCGCAGCACATCCTGCCCTTCTGCTGAGGAGCGGAAATAGGGAATTTCTTTTGTACCCTTTGAAGCCAAACTTTGAAAGCTTGGCAGGGAAAGGTCACTGCACACGCAGGCACCGCTGTCCTCTGCCCGTCAGCTCTGGCCATAAATTCAGAGCTCTGAAATGAGGAAATAAAAGTTTTGATTATATGCACTAAATTTCTATGATTCTTTTCATGTCTTTCCAATCACCATGCTCAGCTTCCTGCAATCTGCCTCGTAAAAGAGCAGCCCTCACAAGGCCTGTTGTTATCTGCAAAGCGCTCTGGGGTTTGGCCCATGCCCTGGCCATGGCGGGACCTGCCCTGACATCAAGGACCTCGCGGCGAGTTCCCTGCTGCCGAGTGCCCATGTGGCTGTTCCACCACCTGTCTTTATTGCTCCTCTCCTCCCAAAAATTCCAGCAAAACAAAGCAACAATTTTGTCTCAGATAACAGGGCTGCTCTTCTACCTTTGTTGAGCTCTGCATCTATAAGTCCGTGTTTAGCCAATGCTCAAACCCCCCAAACTGGACAATTTCCAGACCGGCGCGATAGTTTCTGCATTTCCATTGAGCTAAGAGACCAGCAGCTTGTGCAGCAGGAAAGTTGCTCCTTCCTGGAAAGATTAAATTAGACCTCTTCATCTCCAAGTGTTTCTAAAGGGTTGAAGCTGGACCTTGAGCCATTACACCGCAGAGCTTTGCTTTGCCAGGTTATGACTGCTGGCTAAAATACTGCACCTGATCTGTATCATGTCAAAACTCTCATTATTTCAGTGTTACACTACAAAAAAAAAAAAAAAAGACTGGAATAACCATGGAAATGTGCTGGTTTCTTCAGGGACAGAGCCACTAGCTTCCTCATGAGCCATTTTTTTGCCTTAAAGCCCAATTCCCTGAATTTCGCTTGTGGATCCATTCAGTAAACAAGAGGACTTGATCAGCTAAGGAGCACCCTATGCGATTCCGGGGAAGGGAAGGGAAAAAAATAAATAAAAAGCTCCTGCTATCATAGCAATGCTCATGCCCTGCTTGAGCCTTTAATTTACCAAAATCTAACTAGAGAAGACTCAGTATGTCGCATATAAGGAAGCTGCAATATCCAACAAAACCTACTTAGCACCATTTTCTTCATGCTTCATTAATAAGGAACAAAATGTCTCTTCCCTTTCTGCAACATATGCACCGAGTGATTTCGAACCAGACTGAGATTCCTTCCGAATGAGGGTTATAATATACTCAGGCAATAACAATGCATTTTTTTATTGCTTAGCTTGTAAAGCTGTTTCCATGTTCTACTAGGACAAAGTTATTTGTCATTTTTGTAAAGTATAACTTGTTACTTTGATGGGTTTTAGGACCTTTCCATTTTAGCTATTGATTCAAGGTTGAGTGCAGCCTACAGCAGAGCTGAGCTTAGGGAATTAGCCAGTAAAAGAGGTGGTTTGTATTTTTCTATAGAAATTAAGCTTTTCCTTTTCACACAAATTGGAAACAGGAAAACAGAGGTTCGTTTTATCTTCAAAATGAAATAATATGCATAAGACTCTGTCAAGGCCTCACAGAGCAAAAGGAGGGGTTTCTTAGCTCTTCCACATTTCCTTACCTTGCTCAGATTACAAATAAACTGTTTCTATTGATGGATTTATAAAATGGAGGAACTTCCTTTTTAACATTGATGTCCTATAGGAATTAGATGGAACCATTCCCAGGTCATCTCTGACCGAACAGTCTTTCTTTATGTGGGCAATGGAGAATCAGAATCACCTCATGAGTATAAAATACTTAGTACTAAGACTGTTTGACACAGAGCCTTTGATGAGGAGACAAAATTACAAGCATTGAAAATGCACATATGGCCTTAAAGCAGAGTGTTAAGCTGCATTATTAGTATTGAGACGTCAACATTTAACAATTGTCACAATTCAAACAGGGGTGCAGACTGGAGAACTGTGAAAGTATTTGGAGGTTTCAGTGCTCGTCTTTGCAAGCAGAGGTTTGTATATACTTTGATAGTTACTTATTTCGTGTTAATGTTTACTATGGCCTGACCTTCCATCTGCTGTGGGTCACCATAGCTGGTGAGTAAATGAAAATGAATTAGAGTTTTACAAATATAGAATATTATTTTCATATATTTGGTCAGTGAAACAAAAAGACTTCCTAGAGTGAAAATGCTATTAAAATGCTAATAGATTGTATTGGATAAAGTTTGTTCAGACCTCGGCAGGAAACAGATAAAATTTATAAAGATTTATGTACGCATTTTTAATATAAAAGGGTTTCCCCTTCCCATGGAACCATTAACATCTTCTGAAAAGAGATGGTGTAGTCTGAAAAACCTGATGCAAGTGAAGAAAGAAGAAGAATACAGAGAGAGGGAAAGTGAACTTAATTACATTGAACTGCAAAGATAATTGTATGAAATGTATATTTAATGTGATAGCAACATTAAATGCTTAATGTCCTATAAGTCAGTCCACTGAAATGCTCTTGAGATACATCACAGATGCTGCCCCAAGACCTTTGTACCAAGCTGCAAAGCAAAGTTCAGAACAAGAAAATTAAGAGGAAAAGAGGAAAAAATTAAGAGCCCAGTTGGCATCGGCTTCAGCAGCCAAATTATTTATTCTGAATCAAGTAACTGAAGAGAATCAAAGATTGAAGAGGTCATGGAAAGCAGAGAGCTCAAAAGCCTTATTAAAACAGAGTCCAGATTTGCTGGAGAGCTGCAACCTTCCAGAAATTTAATTAAACAAACAGGCAAGAAGTGTTTGGGGTTGAAATCTCTGTTTAAACATCCGCCGTTACTTTATTTGAATACCAGAGCGCAAGACAGAGTTCACATGTTGAAAAAAAGGCAGCAGATCTCTTTTCCTTTTGTCTTTCTTAACTCATTCTGAACACTGAATAAACATAACGGATTAATTGGACGATGTCTGCTGGTCAGTAGGGTGACAGGATTTGAACTCCTGCATTAGGAAACAAATTCCTCACTGGAAACAGATTCCTTTACTCCAGCTCAATTATTCCAAGCTAAATACAAATAAAACAGAGAAACTCAATCCTTTGATAAACATCCTGAATATTCACATATATCTATGACCAGGAAAAATCTAACGGACTTTTTTTTTTTTTTTTTTTTTGGTCTTTGGTCTCTGCTTGTATCCTATGCACATCAATTATTAATGCAAATGTCAGTATATCCATGGCCATCAGTTTGTTATGTATCCCCTGCATGGCTAAATGGGACCCTTCAATTGCAGGGAAAATGCAAGTCCTAAAACTTCTCCTCCAACATCTAAAAGAAAAATGGAGGACATAAATGAGAGACTATTGAGGTCATAGATTTGTTTAGCTTTTCTAAAATAAAACATTTCTGGATTCCACTTACTGGAAATCTGCTTGCTTAAGAAATACTTAAATCAAAACAGCACAAGGCTGTTTTGCCAGCTTGGCTTTTTTTCTGTTGCTTAGGATTGTTGCAAAGGTTTACAGTGAAACTATAAAAGCAAAATGCAACAGGAGTTGAGCACTTTCCAGGCTCAAAAAGAACAAGCCCTTCTGATTAAGAGAGTTAATCCCACCAAAGCGAGCACGCCAGGAGTATTCTGGTTGAAGTGGTGATTTGCCATAAAAGTATCTTTTCTGGATATATTTTTGGTATGGACCAATTTGCTGCTTCCAAGGGGTTGCAAACACGCCAAGTTAAGGACATGGGAAAGCCTGAAAGTCATATCAATATTCACTGTATGTCACAGAGGGTCCTGTCCCTCCAGCCCTTTTATCCACCTGCCCTCTGGTGTGACTATTTATCAACAAGGGGGAAAAAAAAAAAAGAATTATGTCTTTACATAGGCGCTTGCAGAGACTGAAGCCGCGATCTCCTGTGATGCCTTAAGGCATCCACTCCTTTAATGTAAATACCTCTTAGAAAACAGACAACAAACAGACCAAGGAAAAACTAATTTTCTGCTTTCTTTCTATTTAAAAATACTGCCAATTCCAAAGACAAGATCCTTTCATCATCTAAATGTCTTTCCCGTATACAATGTTCCAGAGATTAGAGACAAAAAAAACGAAAAAAAGGATGAGGTTGTGCAGGAGCGTGAGCAAGCGGGGTTCATGCTCTCGCAGGGCTGGTTTCTCTGTCAGCTGACTAAAATCAAAGCAAATGACTAAAAACCCTTTACAAAGCTGGCAACCACATGACCAGCCTCTGGTTCCAAAAACACACACTCCTGGTGTATAGCTGCATGAGGGTAATAAGACCACAGCTATAGCAGGAAATGTACAGCGTTTACTGCTCTGCACAGCAGGAGTGTGTGAACAGTTACCTTCATGGAGGCCACCATTGGCGTGGGTTCTCTGGAGGGGATCCGTCTCCTCTAGCTTTTCTTACGAGCATTTCTCATCACTTGAGCATATTTATTTCTCTGCTTTACAAGCATCAGAGAAGGACATGAAGTTCTCCACCTGTTACAGGGGACAGGAGCTGGGTAAAGGACTTCTGGTGCTTTCTAATTCCTCCCCTGGATGATGGGGCTTCCAGGATGTTCTTAAACTTCTTAATCAGACAGTGACCAATTCAAACACACAATCCACAGGCCATTATAGGCAATTTGTAAACCTCAATTTTAAACCTCAAATGACAACCAGTTTATACAAACACTTCCCCACCTTGGCTTATCAGTTTATCTGCTTAAATTCATCTGCTAGAACATCCTCTCCACGCTAACTGGTAAAAAACACACAGTGGAATATTTATCTGATTATTTTACAACTAACTTCTTTTTTTCTGCAGCATTAATTATACTAATAACGCATAATAGCACTGCATAGGTGCCCGTTTCACTTTTATCAGGATTATGATCAGTTATCTTGAATATAATTATCTCTGTAACAGCAATACTGAACAAACAAAATATTAAGTGCATCATATTAAACAGAAGGCACCGCTTTAATCTAGATATTCCTTCTATAGTGAGAAACATTTAAGAAACATTCAGTTAATTCCGTTGTTAAGATGTCAGCACAATCTGTCATGTACACATAGGAAATGTGAGTATGTCTCAGTTTATACATCCTCAGCTTTTCTGGAATCTGCAGAATTGTTGCAATTAATTGCTGCTGTTTAAAGAAAATGTGAAGAACTATTTTGACATACACGCTGGGTAGCTGTGAGTTAAACCCTGAGAATGGCATAAGTAGCGGGTGGGAGTTTCAGCTGACTGGTAAATAACAGCAATGTGGTGATCCGCAGTCTTTTAAAAATTAGAGGATGGATTATTGACTTGCATAAGAGACAACATGGGAAAAAGATAAAAATGAGCCTAATACTCCAGGACGCGATCAATGAAGAGCTGATCAATTTGGCAAAGGAATGCTGACTTCTTGTAGATAGGCGAGCCTGGTAGCTGCATTCTAATGACAATAAAAAACGACTAATTCCAGTGCTCCCGTTGTGTAAATATGCCTTTATTACATGTAATAATTTTTGGTGCTTAATCCATTTTTTTCTGTCCTTCTTTTCAGAGCAGTCCAGATGTATTCAACATTTTTCAAAACACGGATAGGATAAAATCACTGATTTCAGCAGATTAATTTTTGGGGTCCCTTGATGACCTGCTCTATCGCCAAATGAAATGGCCCAACAGCATCACTGAGCCAGGCTATATGTATTTTCACAGCATAGGTAAGATCGAGACCACAGTTAAACGTTCCAGATGACCCAAAAACCTGAGGATTTCTTATACGCAGGCTTATACACATATATATACACACACATGTTTTTCTGCAAATATATACGTATGTATGTATATACAAAGAGCGGACAATTTGCCAATGTTGCAAAAGAAAAATGATGCCTTTAAACAATTTTTATTAATATACTCTGCTGATTATTTTTCTTCTTCTTTAGTATTGTTTTAACTGCAGTTAGTGGTTTCTAGAAGAAATCCTAACAACTACTCATCACTGGCAAGCAGGTTGTATTCACAAAGGAAAATAAAGGCTTCAGAATACACATTAGCTTCTGGACTACGATGTTTATAGAGCCTCCAGGATTTTGATCTGTGTGTGTCCCTAATGTACCAAATGTTGAAAATCCAAAACAACTGCCAAAACTCACATTTGGCCCTGATTATTCCCTTGTTTATCATGGTTAGCATTCCCCAGATAAGAGATAATGTTACAAACTCAATAACCACAGAAAGTTTTGAAGATATACTTAAAGAGAAATCTGTCCATTTTCTGAAAGAGAAAGCTATCTATTTTCCTGCAAATAGACTCAAAGAAAATTAGTGTAAGCTCAGTAGATTTTAATTGAACAACCCACAGTGATGTTCAGGTCTCTCTCCTGAAATATTCTACTTAATTCATATCCCAACTAGATACATGAAAAATGGAAAGATTTCTGCACATACGCCTTATCTTTCATCTACTGAAACTGTATTTCAGATGCCTTTTTATCTGTTACTGCAGGGTAACCCTCGAAATCCCAGCTTGAAGTCATTTTTTTGCATGCAGTCACACAGAGCTCAAGGAAAATAGAGTCCTTGCCACCTTCTCCAAAGCCTGTACTACAGCTCCAGTAACAGCAGTGGCCCTGTGCTTGGTACAAGTTACTCTGCGATGACATGAAGCCTATGAAACTTATTGCCACAAGTTACCATTAGACTGAATATCTTAGTACTATTCAAATAACTTTTTGTTTTGTTCAGCAAACGAGAACTTGTAGAGACAAATACTAAAACAATCTTTGCTGGGGAAAATAAAAGGCCACCATCCTTCCCATCATGACAGCATCTTCTTGTGCCCCGTCAAAGGAAATTGTGAAGTACCAACAGACTCACGCAACCTATTACAACCTTTTTCCTCCTTTAAGACATTATGCCCAGGCTTTTGTTAGCTCTCAGATAGGCAAGATAGTCTTTTGTTCTCCTTGAGCACAGCGATCTTCTTCTTTGTATAGAGCCTTGGCTCTTGGCATGGGGCATCTGGCATGCCTGCAGCTGGAGAGGGCCCCATAAGCAGGTGAATCAGATACTGAAAAGTTAATATTCTGCTGGTGTGATATGATAATTATCTCTAATAATAGAGGAAAGCAGCTGCTTCAAATAGTCTTTCCCTTAGAAAGCGTTTGGATCATTATACTTTGACTTTATCACCTGTTTTTTTGGCTGAACTCCCAATGTGGTTTATGGTTCTACAAAACCGTAACATCTCATTTTAGGAATGACAGACAGATGGGGCTTGCTGCAAGGCTTATTGATACTAAAACACATAAGACTATTCAAGATAACAAAATAGTGCCTTCTCTCACTTATTAAGTTTCTTGTTATTTAGTTCCAATGCTTTCAAGTTTTCCTTTTGAGAGTGTTCAGCATCATGTCCTGGTAATCCTAAAACTTTCTGATTTTTCTGTTTGTTTTCTTTCAGTGCATAGGCAGACAAGACAGCTGTTTTACAATTAATTGAAAGCCAGTGGAGATGCAGTCCGGATTTCAGAATAAGGTCTGCTCGCAGCACATTTGTATGCCGTTCGCTTCTTGCTCTCTCCCTTCCTCCCACCCCCAACAATCATCTAATTGGATTTTCATGTCCAAATCCTGTTCTCTTAATCAAAAGGCAAACAAAATCAATCTTTTGAGTTCCCAGAATCCACGTGAAGCATTTAGTCCTAAAGCACTGAAAGACTTATTCTGCAAAGCTCTGTCAGACCCAGCTTACTAAATTGGTTAACCCTTGTCACTAAAAGCCCCCATAATCATCCATGAGATCTGCTGCAGTCACCTTGCTTTTTGTTAGGTTAGGAAAGGCCTCTTTTCCCCCTCCTGCCCCAAATCTTTGCAAGTTCTGAGCAACAGACACACTCAGCAACGAGGGGTGCTTTTTGTTTCACTGTTCTTGAAACTAGCTGCTCTCCAAACACAAGCTTTGGAGACTGATACTTCAAATACTTGCAATATTAGGCAGCCTGTTCTGAGAGGCAAGAAGGGATCTAAAAATGCACTTATGTGGATTGCTAAATATTTATTCTCAGGGACTAAACTTTTGAAATCAGAAATTTGTGTCTGGCCTCTGCAGACAAAGATCCCTCTCTTCCCTAGTGCTTTAAGTCTTACAATATAATGTTGGATTATAATATAACATAATATATTGGAATATAATGGAATATAACGTTTGAAGTTGGAGGCTTCTCTGCCTTACTTTTCCTGTGCACAACACAGTCACTATCAGCTGTCTCGAGACCCTCTGTGCCCGGGGGGCTGAGGTTCAGCAGTGCTGCTGCTTACGGTTTCCAGGTGGGAAAAATCCAGGTCAGCCACCAAAACACCCCCTCCTGCTGCCAGACTGGGTTGCTGAGGTGCCAGATTCCAGCAACCACAAAAAAAAAAAAGGACTCATAATAACCAAAAAATCCTGCTCAGATTTTGTACTGAGAATTCTATATGGGGGCCATATGAGATACTCGGTAGGCAAAGGTAATTTTAAGGGCTACATGATTAAATGCAGGGCTCTAACTTCATCCAAATCCCCTCTATATGGACTGCAGCAAATAGCGGGAGACCGTTTTCTAGCTCGGCAATGGAGACGTCTGCTGGTTAACAAACAACTGTGAACTCTCCCAGTTTAGCACAAAGCTGTTGGCAAAGGCAGTTAATGATGATTCACTGGGGAAATTCTCAGCTTCCCATGGAGCAGAGCTTCCCATTTTCTCAGTGCACAGGACGGGGCTCCCGCGGGCTCTGCGCACTGGCCTGCACGGCTGACGCCGGCTGCCTGCCGAACAGCGCAGGCATCTGCTCACTCCTTGACCCGCTCGTGGCTTCACCGAGGAGAGCAAACGCCTCCTTGTTAGCAACAAGATTAATTCCTTGTTAAAGGTGCCTGGGAGTTTCTGGAATCAAAGTGCAAGTGCCAATGTCTGATACGTGTAGAATGGCACAAATTCTAGTGGCAATCTGGAAAAAGGCAGCCCCCGGGGCACTCGACATCCAGATTATACTCGGATCCCTAGCAGGGTGTCTGGCTTTAGCCATGAGCTCACATCTTTAGGTGGGATTTCAGTGACACTGAAGTGGCTGAGGACACACGCCCTGCATTGGGGACATGCCAGGTGCACCCAGCCCATACCCAAGTGGTGACACCAAGTGTCATCTTGCTCTCCTCCAGCACGCTCCTTGACTGGTAATGACCCTCAGTGGGAGGGCAGCTTTCTAGATGCTCCCCATAGTGCAGGTTTGCAGGGATTTTACAGGAAAGTGGACACAGCTCCTGCCCCTACCCTGCACTGCCTGGGCAGCCTGGGACCTTCTCCAAGCCTCCCAGCTTGGCCCAAGCCAACTAGACCAGCAAAGCCTCCCCAGTGGAGAGACAACCATCCAAACCATATGTATAACACTGCGCATTTACCGCATAGAAGAGGTGGCTTTAAAGGCAAAATTTACAGCTCTAAGCTGGTGGACACAATTCCTCGTTATTTCAGTGCATCCCAAGTTCTCACACTGGACATAAAGGGCATGAGCTGGAACTGGACAGGCCTTTAAAAAAAATAATAGGAAAACAAAGTGACTTCCGAACATAATGAACTTGGCTTGCGAAATTCGGTGATGGCTGAAAAATAGCTCCATTTTACAATTTCATCACTGCACTAAAAATCTTCATATCCATTACTATAAGCTATGCCTGTGCTGAAAAGGGAATAATGAGAGGAGGCGCCATCCCCAGTGATGCTTAGTCAAAACAGTATATTGAATTTTAATATCAACAGTTTTATGAAAATCATTCTGTAGGAAAATAAATCAGGCATACGTATCAGTAATGTTTTACCGAAACATGTATTAGCAGCACAGAAAGCACATTTTAGCATCCCCTTTCATTTCCATACAAAAAAGAAGCAAGTTTGTTTTTTGCTCATCCAAATCCTTGAATATTCAAGCTGCTTAGCTGAAAAATGTTGGAAGGAAGAGACAAGGCAAAGGGAATGATACAGGGGAGCTCTTTAAGCAAGGTAAGCTTGCAAGAATGCAAAGTTAAATTTTCAGTGTATTATCACGGCCTCTTCTGGAGAGAAGCATTTATCTGCAGCAATTTCAAAGCTTCTGTTCTCCTCCAAAAAGATCTTTAAACACCGTCCGGGAGCACAAGCAATGAAAAGTAGACTTTTGCTTGTCTCATGCCATCAGTGTGAGGCAGGCTCTGCCCTATGCTATTATCAAGCACGGAGGAATCTGAAAATTGGCCAGTTCAAGGAGGGTAGTAGAAGGGGACACAGAAACAACAGTTAAATGCAGATTTGAAAACTTCATTCTAAAAACAGATAATCCCTATAGTGAGGGTTTTCTGCAGACCTGTAATTTCTCACAGTCGCACCAGCAAGTATGTCGAGCAGCAAAGCAAAAAAACAAAAAACCAACCCGAAACCATCCCTTTCTCCTGGATGGGGTCACCTTGGAAGTGAGACTTCCCTGGTACTGCACTGCACATCTCCAAAGCTCGCTCAGGCCCGAGGGGCTTCTGCTTTTGCTCGGTTTTACTCATCTACCTGCCTCCTCTTGAGGCTTCGCTACCATCTGTGCGATGATGAAGAGTCCTCTCTCCACCTGTATTTTTGGTAGCTTTTCAAAAGCGGCTGCCAATATGCTCTCTCTCTCCCAGCTTTCTCATTGAAAGAATCACCCAAAAGGAAAATCTGTCTGTTACTCAGTCCCGCTCAGATTTTGTCAGCAGGACGAGGGAGGTGTCCTCCCCATGGCCCTGCCTTCCCTTCCCTGCAAATGCCCTGCCCCTGCCCTGAGCTAATTCCCAGCCTCTCTTCTTCCAGAGGGATGTTCAGTAACCCAACACAGAGCTCTCTTACTGACGTTTCCTTCTCAGATCTAGATCCAGCTGCAGTCATCCCAAAATGGGTACAGAAACTCACACTTATCACGACTTTCTTCCTTAGCTGTCCCATTAGAGCATTTTTCCAGAGATTGCAGTGATCCCTGCTCCACAAGGAACCAAAGGAAGCCTTTGCTCCCCAAAGGGAAACATTAAGAAAGGAGTCCCGAGTGATTTATAGCTCCCAGTCCCCTGGGTCGAGAGGCTCCAAGTTGATATTCCTTGGGAAGAGGTGCTGCAACCGCCTCCCATCGCCTTTGCCGTAACTCATTTTTAGTGGATTTGAGGATAGTCTCCTTGAGCAAAAGCAAATGAAATGACCTTTAAAGAGAAACAAAGGGAAGTATACAGATTGCTTATGTCTCATGATAGACTCATAAAGGAGCTATATTCAATGTCAGTGTTGGCTGCTGGTCGCGTTCCAACTTCACAAGATATGTTCCCAGCTGAAAAAACACAACTTGATTCCAATGCAAATGTTTCACAATAATCTTCACTGGAAAGTCACTGCACAGCTTTGGGAACCCTATAAAATTCCTCCAGGGAGGAATTTCCCTCCCGCTGCAGGGAAGCCAGTGTTTCTTCTAGCATTTATCACATACCTAGCAGATTTATAACCTTTTAAAATGTGCAATAGCTGGGCTTGTGACAAACTTTCTGCTCTTTCTTTAACAGGAGACATATAACATTTCACATCCATTATGTAAATTCAGATTTCAAAATAATTTCTCACGGAACTAACTGCATAAATCCAGCCAAGCAAGATTAGAAGCACTTAAAGCCAACAGAGCAGGTCAGCAAGGACAGGTATTGTCTGATCTGTGAGCCTGCCCGTGTGGGTCTGCGCAAACATGTAATTAAAGACAGAAGCAGAAGAAGATTTAAAGGCTTATTTATACAGCTATCTTATGAATTTCTTGGGGAAGGGAGGGCATGGGGTTAGATCTGAAGAAGCAAAATTTAGCAGGGAAGTGAAATCCACGGCATATTTGATTGCATTTTGCAGACTATTTCAATTGAATGCTGGCAGATAATTTTGAAGATTGTCTTTTTTTTTGCTACCTGTGTGTGGCAAATGGCCAGTTTCGTGGGGTGCTGCTGCTCCTGGGAGCAGAGGTCTGGTGCTGTAACACCAAGCAGACAGTGCAAGGGTACTTTGGAGTAAGCGTGGAAATATTTTAGCTACGAAGCAAAGGAGACAGGACATGCAGCAACTCGTATACTGGAAAATGCAAATGCTTAATATAAAGAGCACCAAAAATTTGAAAAGACTCATCTGAAAAGGAGCCAGTAGCTTGCAGATCTTCCTCTTTGGCAATTCCCTTGCATACATTACAGTGGGAAAACATTAATTACACCACAGCAATCCTGCCTTCCAAAACACAAAGCCGATGCTGCTTTCCCAGGCCACCGTCAGCCTTTACCCAGTGCTGCAGACATTATTATATCCAGGAACACACCTAGCACCAACTCTGGAATTAGACACAGCCCAGCAGCCAAATACCTAAGTTAAAGTGACAGCTGTATGCCCCATCCCAACTTGTTTTTCCCACAAGATCCTCTTCTATTCCAGCCTCTCTCTCTAAACCCAAGTATAATCCTCATTGAACATGGTCCAGGGACCTGTTCCCACTGGATAATCATTGCTCCAGGATGAGGAGGGCCTTAGGAGTACTGCAGAGCCCTGAAAGATCCAGGAATAACTTGTCTCTAATTCTTGATCTATCCAAACACTAACCTGGCCCAAAACAGCCTGGCCCGACACAGACCAATCCCCAAGCTGTCATAAATCACAGCTCTGCCTTTGCTCATCTTCATCTGCTGCTTTCAAGATGCCACGGGAAAATGAGTGTTTGAATGTTCCAAACATTAATCCCCAAAATAGTTTTACCATAATATCCAATAACTCCGATCAATCCATAAGATGGAAGAACATTTAACAGTTGTGTCCCAGGCTTTGCCTTCGCTCTTAAGGACCTTCAAAGACTTAAAAAAGAAGAATCTGTTATTTTTCCATCATTATAAAGACCTCTCCCCATTAAGGAATAAGCAGCTGTCATGCTCCAAGTGTGCACCAGCCTCCATAGAAGCACTGGGATATGAAGTGAGCATTTAGCACCCTGAAGACGGGAAACAAAGCCCTAGTCCAAATATTATGCGCAGAGTTCAGTGAGCCTTGGTACAAGATTTCCTCCTCCTTCCAAGCTACTCAAACAAGAAAAAAAAAATCAAGTAAAATAGAGATCTTAAAAATCACCAGGTAAACTGCTGATGAACTCTACATTTTAAGCCTGTGGAAGAGAGACATAGGAGGAGACAAGTTCAAAAGGCCAGAGGTAGAGGCAGATCTTAGTAACCTTTTCTGAGAGCTGGTTACCCAAAATCTGAGTTTTAATTATAGGACTCCTGGAAAATATCTGTTTTTCTAAAGACTATATGCAGAAGAAAACATAAAGTGCAGGTGGCTTGAAAGCATGTGTAGAGTCTGAAACATGAAAGACTCGGAGACGCATCAATCCAGACGTCCAGTGTTTTCAGCTGCTGCTGTCTTCTCAACAAAACACTGATACAACCCAGACATGAATGAGATTCAGAGGTTGACAGCTGCACGTAAGACTCCTTTTAAAATCAAAAAAAGGAAGAGGAATGTGCATTTAAAAGAAACACCTAACCTTGCATACCTGGTTAAAAAACATCCAGTTTCATTTATATTTAGCATGAATATTTCTGCCCATTTTCATTTTATATAAACAACATCTGTCTGGCGATAAGGTGTCCTTGGCGCAAACGTTCTTGGACGCTTATGTCCACACCCTGTGCTATAGGAATTCAATGTATAGGCCCTGTTTTTCATCAGTCCTGACCTGGTTTACAAGGGCATAAATCAGAACAAATTAGATTTAGGTGGTAGCAAAGCAGAACAAGTTCAGCAGATATTAACTTTCAAAGCTTTTGTGGCTGCCAGTAGACAGTGCACGAGAATGCTCCGGCTCTGCAGCAGACACCTGATACAACACTGAAAACTTTACTGGACCTTTAAACTGCTACACAAACACACAAGGAATAAAAGAAATAAGAGAGATACTTCACTTTAACCTGAGCCCATACTCTGTTTTACACAGAGCTTAAATGTCTGAGTGGAAAAACAGACTGCAATCAAGTAGCTCCTTAGCTGAAGTCATATATTTGCAGCTTTCCCTGACAGATGCTCAGGCTCTCTGTTCCCACCTCAGTTACATAGTTAGACAGCTTTTAAAACTTACCTAATTGTCAAAGTTGAGCATTTTTCTGTCTTTTAAACCTTACATTCACAGCTGTGAAAAGTTCCAGTTTGCAAGGACGGAATACATTCAAAAGAGAGCAAAAATGTAATTAATGGAAATGTTGATGAAAACTCTAAATGCAATTGTTGTTATTTGCTCCATGAAAAAGAGATACTATAACATTATTTTCATACTCAGTCCTAGGAATCAAAGATCACTGCAGTAAATTATATCAAGTAAGTGTCTCAGTATGGATTGACGATTCTTCCTGAAAATTTCCTGCCCAGCCCTTGCAAACGTTCATGATTTTGTCTTGGCGCATATTGTAAAAAAGTCCCTGAACCTGCACAGTTGCTGAAACCTCCACAACAGAAAGTAGGGCCTTAGAGGAGTCAATGAAGTTTCGGGCGATCTAAAATATACATGGTGCAAGACAACCCTCAACCCGGTAAGATAACACACGGTGCTTATATGAAAAGGAATTATTGAAACACTTCTACTGGTTTACCCAAGGTCACACATGAAATCAGTGTCAAAGACTAAAACCCTTCCCTTAGGAAAGAACAAGGTAAGAAGAAATCTGCCAGTGTCTGCAGAGCCAAGATATGATTAAAAAAAAAAAAAAGACCCCTTCCTGCGAGAGATGATTTCCCTTGATTTTCCAGCTCATGAGAATACGCATGGCAGGACAGTGCTCAAGCTTGCTCTTGTCCGCTGCAAACATGCCAAACCGGGCAGAAACAGGGGAGAAGCTTTCCTGGAAAGCACTGCACATTGCCTGGGAATGAGGTTTAAAGGCTGGTGAGAGGGTCGTATAGCACAGGTTGCATGAAGAGCCCTGTATGACCAAAGCCTGTAAAAATGCAAGATCTAGGCCAGAGCAATATAAAAAAAAATTTAGGAAAGTAAAATCATGTACAGCACAAGGAAGGAGCAGTTGTTGAAAACACAGCAATATTTTCTCTGGTTTATTTATTAAAAATCATTTCTTAGAAATAACCATCTGCCTCCACAGCAACTGCTCTTCTCAAGAGAATGAATGTAGTCTATTAGTTTTCTTTTATATATCCTGCACAGTTGTGATATTGAGCAATACTTGAATCTAATTCTTCTGACACACAGTTATGAAAAATGTAATTCTTGAACCTTAAAATATTTACACAGCAAGCAAAACTTATGCAATTAAAGTCTGGATCAAATTGTCATTTATACTTGGTATACAACAGCAGCTTTGGTAAATTCAATCAATTAAAATAACAGTGCCAATAAAGTAGCGCCAGACAGGAGGAACCCATTTTGTTTGCATCCAGCTGTTTCTTTATTTATGCTTACTTAATAAATTTCCGTCAGCCTTACAAATATGTACATTTTAATGACAATTTTTGGAGGAATGACTTAGGAGATTACTGGAGGCAGGGGGGAGATACCAAGCTTTCTTCTCAGTACGGAGCAAGGCATCGTGCACTTTCCATCTCCAGTAAATTCTTTTTCAGTTATATTGCAGCCTTGGTTCCTCTAAGGTGTGAATGCTGAAATTGAACTTTTGGATTTGAAGTTTTGGTCCAGCTCAGTGTCCCAAACACCACTGCAAGGAGCACTGTGGCGCTGTGAGCAGCTGGGTGAAGGCTGATGGCACCAGCCCCGGGGCAGCAGCCCATCCATCATTACGGGTATGTGCAGCACTGGCTACGGGGAAGTTTTTTACACATATGTAGGACTCACAACTTTGGGAGGCAGAGACCTACCAGCTTCAAAAACTGCTCACCTGCTGCCTAGAATAATTGAATTTTGTCCGCCAGGTAAAGCTCAGGAAAGTATGGGATCAATAATATTAGGCATGCTGCTACTTTTTGCTAATAAAGCTTTACCAAGACGATTAATTTTTTTTTCCTCACTCCGAGTTGCCTTTAATGCCTGCACAAACCCATATATTAAACACAAAGCATGAAAACAGTCTTGAGTGCCTATTTGCACCTAATCTTGTTCAGCAATTTCTTTTCATTAGTGGGGTAAAAGCACTCTGCTGCATTCCGGCCTCCACTAGATGCTCTTTGAGTCTTTGGCTTAACCCTTGCAGTATGATTAGAATAAGCAAAGATCAATGCCACAAGCATTTCTCAGAGCAAGAGAGAGGAGCCTAATTGCTATTGAAACTTCACAAATCAAATCAAAAAAAAAAAACCCTACATTTTTTTTTCCTTTTTTAATTTAAGAAAAAAAACTTCTAATTGATTGTCATTAGTAAAGCCAATACTTTGAGCTGTCGTCTAGGTTACCGGCTTTATTGTCCCTTTTCAGCTGTCTTGGCCATTACTTAACTATTGGATTGACTGTATGCAGAACAAATCATCTGCCATTTCATTTTATGACTCATTAAGCAAGTATAGCAGATAACCATTACTGCTTTTTGCTATAAGAAGATTTCGAAAGTTATGCACTGCTAATGATGCTGGAATTAGCAAAAGCAAATACCTTACTGTGTGCAAAGGTCAGAGTAAGCACTAATGGAATACTTATCTGCCCAAAAAGTAAATTAAATCAATTTCCTGAGCCTTGTAATAGGTAGAAGGCTGAGACAGGAGGTTGCCGAAAGAAGAAATTGCAATTCACTTGCAGGTGGCTCTCGATAATACTCTAACGTATGGCACTGTTAACTGTATAACCAAGCAGAACCACTAAGAGTCTTTTTTTATTAAATGAAGGGATACACTTCGGATGCGCTCGGTGCCAGCAAGGGCCATGCCTGGAGCTTGGGGAGACGGATACCAAAATCTTCTTTCCTTCATTAGGTAGGCCAGGCATGCGTGGCATGCTTGGGAAGCATGAAGAAAGAGGAGGTTTTTCTTGCCAGCGTGGGGGCAGGATGAGTCTAAGTTGTGATTTTTACGTCTTGAGAGACATGAAAGCAGAGTGTCCGTTCTGCTCTGGGCCCCTCCACCTGCACTCTCCCTCGATGGGTTAGGGCTAGGCAGTCACTGGGGCCTCTGTATTTTAGCATATTCCAAGCTGTGAGTACCTATCAAAGTGTGTTAACCTCACTTCAACATTTCAGTTATTGTCTATTTGTCATATATGAAATGCCACTTCCTATCCATATTATATTTAAATACAACATTCCATCGCTAATGCTTTTGCCTTCTCCCTTGGAAAATACTAAAAACACTGGATAATTAAGCAGGGCTGGCTTTGGGAAACTTGCAGACAGGGATAAAGCGCTTCTAGGAGATGCGAACGGGCAGGTGAGGAATGTAAAAAGTCAGTGCAAAGTCCACCAAGTCTCACTAAATTAGGAAAACACAGTGTATAAGGGATCGTATCCCAAAAAGGGGTCAAGAAGGGACTCTCTTGGCGGCATCTAGGAAAGTTAGAACTCAGTTCCCTACTGATGACTTTTGCTGAGGGCAAACACAGTCTGTGCCTTGCTGTCCATCCGGGCTCAAAGGCTGGATGCCAGCCGAGAAACCAGCAACAGTTAGCAAGGGAAAAGTTAAGACAAAGCGCTTCTTTTTTTTCCTTTTTTTTTATTTTTAAATGGATCTTGTATTTTATCTACTCCATGCCTGGAGCCATCATTTCTGATGTAAAATTTCAGTAATGAAGCAGCAGGGAGGCATCCAGCTCGTCTGGCATCAAGGTGCCCTCAGGACTGAGCAGCTGAAGTCTTTGAAACGCGTTAGCGTTGGCTCTTAGGGCACCTTCTAAGGACTCCCTGTTTGCGAGCTGCCTGGCATCCTCCCTTTGATGCATGAGATCTCACAGATTCAGGACAAAAACTTCATTTTTCTTCCCATTCTAATAGATTTCTGCTGTGCAGCTTCTCCAGAGCTGGCACCTTGCAGACTTGTTTTGTCATTGCCACAGTCGCTGTAATGTTCTACTTTGAGTAAATGCTGTTTTTTTTTTCTTTTAGTCACCAATTTACTTTTCTCCCATCATCCTGTGCATTAGATAGGAAAGATGTCTCAGCTGTTTATCAAGAGAAATGATTGCTTTCTTGTGCTTAGGAATATAAAGTTTCCCCGTCCTGCTAGTTTTTCCTCACTTGAAACTAAGGAAAAGCCTGAAAATGTTTCAGTGTTTAGGAGACCAACATGTTTTGGGCTGCCAAACACAAGTCAGGTAAACAAGTAATGATTATATTCCCATGCTTGGAGAGGAGGAAAGACATGAACCAGCACAAGCTGCACCAAGGCCTCAGAGCAAGACTTCCCCCTTGCACATCATCCCAGACTTTTACACCTTAATAAATTATTGTATGCAAAATGATCTAGAATGGAAAAAAAAAAAGCCCAAACCCACTAGAATTGTTAATATTATATACACTCAAATATTTTTTTAAAATATATTCTTTGCCTTTATGTCATTGAAAAGCGCATGCATAAGATCAAGACTTTGCCTCCATTTGATTCTTATAGAAAAGGAGGGTATAGAACTTACAGAGGTGTTCTTTTTTTTTTTTTTTTTACCCTTTCTATTTCACTTCATTTAACATACTAAGTACATGCTAGGGTTGCAAGAAGAAAAACTGCCAAACATTACCATCTGAATACAATGAAATCCATTTTATGCTACCTTAACTTTTGATTTCTAGTGCTTTGAATGCAACTGGGGAAAGCATTTGCTTAGCAATAGGATGCCATTGTTAAAGAAATAACAGTTAATGACCATATCTTCTTGCTCTAAGAGTCCTCAACCCCATAAAACATGAGGAAAATCCACTATTTTCCCGTTTTAAATGAAAGCACCACTATAGGTGAGACGTTTTGATAGTGCTGCCAAGTAGTTTTGTTCATTCAGAGTTTAACCTGCTCAAGTAATTTAATTGACATAACATTTTAGACACTTTTTAATATTCACAGTCAATTATAGCTTATTGTCTTAGTTATTTTTTAACCAGTCTATTTAACTCTGCTATTACGGCAGGTCATCTTCAATGAGCTCATGCACATCACCAAGTTCTCAGTGATGCACCTATGGAGGGCATCACAAGAGCTAACCAGAGGCCAGGAACCAGCCAAAACCATTTAATGGGAAAGGAAGGGACTAGCTGACCTGAATTAAGGAGGTTTTCAAGTGCAGGCTTGCACCATGACAGAGATGACAGGGTGATAGGTGCCATCACCGTGCTCCGATAACGAGCAGCAGGGGAGCTGCACATTGTCCTGATTTCTACCCTAATAATGATCCCGGGACATCCGCAAAACCTCCCAGGTGGCCCGAGGCTTGTAACAACACCCGAGCATTCACAGACATGTGAGAGCTCAGGCCTGCTTGCTGAATTTATCAATCCTAGCAATCCTGCAAGGAGAGAGTATACAGCCCGAGTTAGGAGTTGGCAGAGCGGGGCAAAGGACTCCCCACGCTCACCCTGTGAAGATCCAGCACTAAGCAGGGCAAACGAGGCTTCTCAGCAGGGAATGAGCACGGATAGTCTATCAGTCTGTCAGGGTAAAAACAAGCTCTGAGCAAAGTCATTATTGCTCTCCTAGAAGAGGTGCATGGGATGTGGGATCCCAGAGATGTGCTAAATAGAGAGACACGGGAGCAACAAGAGAGGGAAGAGATGGAAACGAGAGCAGAGACGTTATTAATGCCAACAAGTGAGGCGGCCTTGGAGCTACCAGCACACTTGTCAAATAGCTGGTTGGCCAAAATGCTTTAGTCACTGTGCTCACAGCTCCTCATCAGTAGGCCCTGATCTCAGGTACTAAATGAATTCCTTTCAGCACCAGGACCTTGCTTTTTCTTCTAAAAAAATGAATCTTTGGTACATTTGCTTGTATCCACTTTACTAGAAAAGTTCAGAACACTCCACAGAGGTGCCCAAGGAACTAAAGTATATGGCCTGTGCATTTTATTAATAATCATGTGCAATAAAGTTTCACAATTCTGTAATAATAGGTAAAAGTAATTATTTTATGTTTTCAGCTACTTCCAGTGTTACCTGGAGTATTTTAATACTAGATGCCAGGCTAACAACTAGACTAAGGTATAAGAAAAGTGTTCATAAAGATACATGATTAGAAGTTGGCCTATTAGTATTAAGTGGTTTATTTTATAACCTGCACCAATACCAGGCTCTGATCTGCATGCAACTCCAATTAATGTTAATGGAAATTATGTGAACAGCTAGAGTAGTTATATGGCCCTTAAATTCTTGGTACAACAACTCTCATTGTCTACTTCTCTAAATTTGCATAAGCAATTAACATCTCATTAATGTCTCATTAGGAACACGGAGCCATATGAGGTAGAAAAGAACATCAGGGCCTCAGTGGTGGCTGCATCAGGTCACGAGTGAAAATGACTTCACTGATTTCATCCTGTTTTGTGTTTGCACATGCGAAAGAGGCAAAATGAGAGGCACACAATTCTGCAAAGATCAACACAGCTGCTGTGCAGCGAGATGGGCCTGGAATTGCAGGGGATGTTTCCCATTAGATACACAGCATTTATGCAGGGCTCAAAGAAAGCCCATTTAGCACCTTCCAGCCATAGACCAAACTCAAATCATGTGTTTCACCATCTGCAATGAGTAAATCCCACGCTTAACTTTGAGCAATCGAGTAGTCCCATTCTACTAAGTTAAAGACTGCCATTTCCCTGGCCAATGTCATCATCCCTTCACACTTACAGAAGGCAACAACACTTCGTTTTGGGGTTGTTCCGCTAAATTTATGGAATCATCAGTTTAAAAACCACAAAGATCCTCAGCCTGAAAATGTTTTCCAGCAATTCTGCGAGTTTGGGAGTCCTCTTAGTGTTTGCTATTCGTGATCCCTTGTCCAGGTGTTCAGGCTCTGAACACCTACTGAAGGGGACCTGGCTGCACGAGCACAAGATGCTGATAACTGGTAGTGCTCTGTTAGGGTATGTGCTGCTAGGATTTTTAACAAACCGAATTCAAGCTGTAACTGCAGCAGGAGCTGCAGGGTACCAAAGGTGACAACAAAAGTTGTCTCAAGTGTTAGGCTTCAAAGGGCCCCTGCACAAGTGAACCAGACCCTTCTGGAAGGGAGTCCTATCATTTCTGAAGGTACTGGGCTTTTCACTATGCTTTGTACTTGGGTGTGATCCAAAGATTATTCTGAACGTTCACCTTTTAATGCTGGAAATGCCAAGATCAAAATCTTGAAACTGTCCTATATAAACTTTTGGTGAAAAGCTAAAACACTGAACTGTGATTCTGCCTCAGGGCAGTTTCTACGTGGAGCTTTCTAAGGAGCAGAGGCTGAGGGAGCTTGTAAAGGACTCCTGCGTGCAGGAGGGTGTATTGAAACAAGACTCAGTGAACGGTATGGAGTCTCCTTACCAAACACATGCTGAGAAACACTATTTTACCTCAGAGAACTCCCATTTCTTTCTCATGCAGATCTAGCAAAACTCATACTCTGTAGTCAAAGAGCATCCTAAATATTAGCCCAAAACATCGCTGCCCATTCCATGCGTGTTCGTAAAACGGGAGAGTGCCATCTCTGCTCCCATTTTTCTTGTACCGTTAATCAGCTTTGGGGCTTCCTTAGCAAGAGCAGCTGTAATGCAGAGCACATCTGCTCTGAAGAGCCCCAAGGGGACTCAGTATCTCTAACCAGGCTCCTTCTTCACACACATAGCACCACTTCTTACACTGCTGCATTTCTTCCCGCTTCAGCTGGGATCCAGCGGTCCCTCTGGTTCAGGGAAGTTGTGCAGCCAACTGTGGGGCAGACTCCTGTCGGCCGCAGAGCTCTGGGCCAAAGTCTGCAGCTGCGATACAAGCCCAAGTGGCAGAAAGTGCTCTAATTTGTGCTGGATAAGGAGAGGGAAATTAAAACAAGCACAGTGAGGTCCAAAAGCGAGGACGGCCAGTTAGGTGGAAGAATGGGCATGACGTTTAAATGCACCTGTGGTAATTTATGGACAGATATTTTATCTGGATGAGCTGTTCGCTACGCAAGTACAGCAAGTTAGTGCAACCCTGACTTGCCAGGATACGGACCACAGCACCGAAAGAATACTGGCAAATACTTCCCATCCAGCTGCTCTGAACATAACCTGCAACGCCCTCAGAGCTGCCTGAACTGGCAACAGCCAAATTCGAGGAAATCATAAAAAGAACAAACACCTTTGCCTGGAGGACACTGGGGAGATGGAGGACAAGATTTCTCTAGAGCATCGAACATGAACAACTGCAGGACTCTGGGGAGAAGATGGACACAAGTACAACAGGAGGAGAAATACTGTCCATATTGGCAATACAAAGCTTTGCTTGGTTTGAAATCCTTCTGAGTCTCCTATTTAAACTACAGTTCAGTGTCCTCATATTCCCTCACTGAAGCTATAGGATGCAGCAAACACTGGCAAATGCCAACTCTGCAAATACAAGTGTCTTTAGTTCTATACACATGGAAATGCATGAATTATTTGATCCATTCTTAAAAATGGTAATTCCCACATTTCTATGCAATCGGAAAGTCTTTGAAAGACTGTCCTCTTCTATGAGACAAGGATAACTAACAGAATTCAAGCATGTGCCTTTAGTGCTGAGTCTGGACACATTAAAGTCACCCATAAGTCAGAGCACAATCCAAAGGAAGAAAAAAGTCCTTCCTTCTCTCCCCCCTCTCTGTCATTAGAAGGCAGCTCACACAACCAAAGCTTTGGTCAGGGGGCTCACAAGTATGCTATTCTTCTTACACTGTAATCTTTAAATGTTAATTTCTGCATTTTAAAGAACTCTGCAAAAAATGAGCAGCCACAGCAGACTTGAAACACCCTTGGAGGCTGTCCAGACCCCTTTCTCCAGAATTATCCTATTTGTTATTGTTTCCAGTTTACATGAATAAAACTCTCCAAGATCCAAAGGATTTGCTACCTTGTGGAAAAGCTAATATTCTCAGATCATATGTTACAGACATTTGAATCAGAAGACCCCAATTTTGACCTTCTCACAACTGATAAAAATTAGGGCAGCTACTTGAACGGCTACAGGTTGCCACCCGTGCCCCAGACTCTGACAGTCGTTCTGACAAGCACCATCTAAATTAAAAATAATGAAATTCAAATACCCCCTTCACCATCCTCCTTCTCCTTAAAGTTTAGTAGAGCTAGTGGCTGAATTCTGACAGTCTCTCACAAAATCTCCCAGCTGATGCACTGCCTCCTTCCAAGACAGATGCTGGAGCTGCTTGCAAAGGTCTTTTAGTAACCAGAAACTGAAAGCTGATATATGCTGGGCATCCATTAAAATTCATGCAATTACAGCAGCCCAAAGGGAATGACCTCACTTCATCATCTTATGCAGGTTCATCCAAAAGCCACTTCTGCGGTTTTAAGGCATCCTGGTTGGAGGTTCACCCTCGGTGTGAGGCATCAGAAGGCAGCAGACTTGCAAGAACCCAGCTCAGCAGGTGCAGTATGATGCACTGAATTTAAGAAACTGATCTTGTAACAGCTGGACTTCGAGCAGGATGAGGAAGGCTGGTTTTTATTATTTGATGTTAAAGGCAGCCGGCAATGAGTTGAAAACTGTAGTAATTTGCAATAGACTCCCTCTACTTCCTCGATGTCACAGATGTTTTGCTGTTTTGCTGAGTGCATCTGTATTTCTGATTGAATCTTAACAAACCCTACACTTACCCAACCGTTGTGACTGAAATGGAATTTAATTATGTACATTAGGGTACAGCTCTCCCAAGCAGAATCCTCCTACATCGCCGCATATTATTGTAAAATAACTGATATTTTCTTGACAGAAACACTCCCGAGTGCTATGAGCCTCCTGGGAGATGCTTAAGGAATTGCTCTTCAAGTAAAAGCAGGACATATGTGAGACAATTTCCCTGACTATCTGGATCAGGGTAACACCATTTTTACCCTTAATCGTCTTTGAACATTGCAAAGCAAAGAAAAACTGCATCACTCTTAGATGTTGAAACAAAGTCACCTCCTATAATTAAATGCACTGACTTCAATGGGACTAAGCTGTTCTGGGTAATGTCAGTGCTCAGAGCAGGCTGCGACTGCCAAGCTCGCATTTTGCATACTTCTGCAAAGAAAAAACAGAGGAAACATTAAATGCATTTGTCTCTACATTTTCCATTCTACCCTTTGGGGAGAATTGACAAACTGATCAATATTTTGACAAACTGTGTTGGAAATTATTTTTAATTAAACAGATGTACTCCTACTGTTGTTTAATCATTGCATTTTAAATGTTGAATTAATCTGTTAATTTTCTATAGTGAATGTATTCTGTGATGCTCTAGGACTCGCTTTGGACTTTGCAAGTAAAATTTCATCACCTTTTAACTAAAAGGTCTTCCTGAAAGAAGGATTTGGGGCCAATAGACTAAGTCTAGAACTTTCTTCTACCCTAAATGGATCAACCAAAGCACCAGAGAGGGGAAAAAAGGGAACACTAAGTTACTGGAGAGGCAGCACAAGTCCAGTCTCAGCTTTTGCCTTGTGCTCCTTTTAAATTTACTTCACATTGAAAGAAATTTCACGACCAGATCTGTATCCTCCTAAGCTTTTCCTACAGTGTCTTATATAGCAGGACCCTCAGGTGCTGCTATCAAAACACACATATGAGAAGATCATGAGGACAAACTGGCTTTTGTGAGTGTAATAGCTCACTTGGAAATACTAAAACTTTCTCTGACCCCCAAAAATGACTGTCTACATGAGCAAGTCCATTGGCAAATGTTTTCCCCCACATTTTTTTACTCCCTTCTGCTTAAAAGATCATTACTCTGTTGCAAGTATTCCCTGCAAAACAGCATCAGCATTCAGGTGCTCCGGCATGGAAGAGTATGGGAAAAGCAACAACAAAAAAAGAGCTCATGCTACTATGTGTGGAGCAAAGTAGACATTCATACAATTGGTACAAATTTCTAAGCTTGTTTGTTTTCCCGGTGCTACGGGAAGCGTGCGGGTGTAACCCAGTTTCCAGGATCTGGCTTCTCAGCGAGCGCCTCGTTAGCCGCAATCTCGGCTCCCAGGAGGGCCCGGCAGCGCAGCACCTAATCCTGACTCCGCACAGCGCGACTCCGCGGGGAATTTCATCCCGATTCATCACGAGCTATCAGCGCACGAAATCGCGGATGCCTCGGCTTGCACAAGCCCTGATGCAGCTACAGTACAGCCAGGCACCTTAACTCTTTAAAGCCCTTTCATCTAATGTTCTCATTTTAGACCACAGTTATCTCTGAGTGTCTCTGCGGTTTAACGAGTCTCATCTGAAATTGCATTTTGCAATTACCTTCCTTCCACCCTCCTCCCCCAATATACATAAAAACAGGCTTTTACATCCTACCTCCCAAACTACTGCCTTTGTTTTTGAACATGGCAGAACAAAAAGACTGTTGCATTATTCAGTAGTCGTGGGAAATATTTCTTTATTTGGATGCAATTAAACTTAAATGGTTGGTTCTGCTTTTTATCAAACACTTCTATGAAATATGTATAAACACCACAATCTTGGCCTTCTCATTTATTCACTTTGAATAAACTATGCAGAATTAAATTGAACTTTACTTCATTCTTGCTGTTAATAAGGTGGATAACTAGCTAGTAAGTTCTCAGGACATGTTACACGCTGTATTGATCTTGCTTCTTTAATCCAATTCCATAAATAAAAAAAAAAAAAAGGACTGGATTCTTAACCCTTAAACTGCCAGATTTTCCCCTAAATTAAACTGCTGTTCTGCGGGATGGCAATGGAAACAGCTGGGCTGGGGCCACATGTAATTCTTGCAAAGTAAATGGGCATTTTTTCATCCATGGCAAAAGACTTAGAATATATGGCTGATCCTCATGGTGTAAACCCACGCTCTGGAAATCAGTTTAATTTCTGACATT
The DNA here is from genome assembly GCF_003342845.1 of Nothoprocta perdicaria. Classification (NCBI taxonomy): domain Eukaryota; kingdom Metazoa; phylum Chordata; class Aves; order Tinamiformes; family Tinamidae; genus Nothoprocta; species Nothoprocta perdicaria. Next base: position 5,776,635 of record NW_020454316.1, on the reverse strand, counting down.
TTAGAGCAGTTTAGATTTCCAGTTTGTTTTCTACCTGAGCTTTTGCAAATGGGGAGATATTCAGTTCAATTTGGGAGAAAAGTGTTGTTGCTGGTAAGTTTTAGTATAATTTTACAGGGAGGTTGCAGGAAGAGGAGCGCCAAAACCCGTCGGGAGGCAGCGCTTGCCCTGTCCTGCCTTGCCCGGCTTCCCCATCCCTGGAGAGAACCCTGACTCAGTTAAACATCTGTTTTGGAGACAACTGCCAACACTTGACTCTCTTTACCACCACTGCAATAAAGCCTGAGCACTTTCTCCCCTGTAGGCAGCCACAGGTATTTCAGTAGGGATCCTCGATCTGAGCAAGAAGTCCTCGCAGGAGTGAAATCTGGCAAGTTTTGCTGCTTCACCTATTTAGACCCATTAGGCAGCTAAAGCCACGAAGTCATGAAAAAGATCAGGTTGCCTGGGAAACCATTTTTCCCACAGTCAGCAGATCAGTCTTGCAACTTATTTTTAGCTTTTCTCGAGGAGAGAAATACCACTGCAGAGGAACGCTGGCAACAAACTACCAAATAAGCACTGTTCCTAGAAGTCGTAAAAACATTACTTTGATTGCACTGCTGTGAAAGAACATACACCCTGTGCTTCTGTAAAAATGCAAAATTCCAAGATTTTGAAGAACATCCCTATAAGCATGAAAAATGTTCCTTTGACTTTGTGCTTAATTTGCGGGAGTACAAAGTCAGCTACTTACACAGATAAACGGCTACTTAGACATCTAAGATGTCTCTTCTCCCTGCCACACGAAACTCAAAATCTGCTGCTACATTCTCCAAAGCAGCTCTAATCATTTATTTAGCAAGTCCCTGAATTTTATATTCAGATAATACACACTTCAACGTTTGCGTAGTGTAAATATACTGAAGATTTCAGCTGTCACGAATTTTATTTTGGCACTTGTCTATGTGAAATGGCATTAAAAATGAAACAGGAAATATAAAAACATACACGATTAGGGTGCTCTGAGATAACTTGTATTAGCATTTATCCTTGCAAGACACAACATGTGCACAGCAAGTGAAGATTCAAATAAATAGATTCTAGTGGCGTATTTCGCACATCAGCACAGCACTATCTCTAAGGAAACAGTTCAGATATTTCAGGGGAATCAATGGGCAGAAAGCATTTTCTGAAAAATCTGAATTGCCAGCCCTTGTTGAAGGAGGGTTATTTATATCTCGGGGAGAGCGAAACTTTTCAGTGATCAATAAACCTGCTCTACAGTCATTCCGGAAGCAGTATTTCTGTCCTTGCCTCATGGATTTAGCAGCAACCAGATATAAACACAAAGTTTATTTTTCTTTTTTAATGATATTTTCTCTGACAGTCGCTTTCACTCAATCAGTCTTCCAAAGCAGGTGCAACCATTCCCTTTCTGACCTGCGTAAGATGAGTTTTCCAACGCAGCACAAACTTCTACCTGCCGTTTCTGTGCAGTCCCTACACGAGGGGATACTCTACCAGAAGGTGCTTTGTTTCTTTTAAGCCTGCCCCATTAAGGATTTAAATTAGTTTAACACAATTGTAGGTCTGGGTACACTGTGAGACAAGCAAGGATGTTGTATACAGACACAGATTCTAGTTCTTCCCAGGGAATTAAAGTGCTTTTTTCTGGACTTCTTTCAACTTACTCGTCATCAGGCTCAAAAAAAGAGGGGGGTCAGGAGGTAGTAGAAATAAAAATGCTATTTCACCCACAGCATTGGTGCAAATCATCCACTCCTGGGGTGTAATTCTACCACAAGATTAATTCAGATAACGCACTATTGTGCACGTTAGCTCCCTCTGCACCCAGGTGCTGACAAGATCCACAGCTAGTCAGTCCTGCCTAGGTCACATACAACTTAGGGAGCACAGGCAGCTGTTCTCAGCTTCGACGCAAAGCTCCCAGGGCCATAAAGCACCAAGGCATCCCGAATCTCTCCTTTTTTTGCATCCAGCTCCTCCCTTGTTTCTCCCTAAGTGGGACACAACATGACTTACACCTCCTCACCTGTCACCTTCAATTCTGGCCTGAGCGCTGAGGCTGGGCTGCGCGTTCCAGATGCTGCCGGCGGTTCAAAGCCGGGTGCAACAGGAAGGTTTCCGTAGCAACAGTCACCATAGGAAGCCCTTTAAAGATGCCTGACTTTCCCAATCCAGCTCCTGAGATTCCAACAAGCGAATCAGATCCAAAGTTTTGACACAAACTTAAAAAACAGCATAAGAGCCTATTGAGTTTGAATGCAAATACCTATTTTGGAGTGTCTGAATTTGTCATTTGAGATTGTAATTTTGCACCCACCAGCTTTCACCTTTCATAAACAACAATTTTTTAAGAAAGGAGTAGCCCCCCAAAGCCCTCTCTTCCAAGAAAGCTTGTATTTATGTAACCACATTTGATAGGAATGAGACACATTATATATTTATAATGTCATGTTAGGATAATTAAACAGCTGTTTTATGAACCATTAAACTAGCGTGTTGGTTGATGCTGCTGTAGGTTTAGCTGCAATTCATACTGTAGTCCATCTTTCATAATAATCTAATAATGAGACATCAATTAATTATCCCGGCTTTGAAAGAAGTGTGGGGAAAATGCCACCACTTCAGTAATGTCTCCAGTAATATTTTATTTTCTCTTTAATTATATCCTGAAAGCAAATCCAGCCAATATAGCTGCAGCACAGTCACCACTTGTAAATGGCAGGCTAGCAAACCATTAATCAATAGGCTCTCTGCAACAAGATACCTCTTTCTATCCTAAGGAAAACATGAATTAGGTTTTACAGGAGGCATGAGCAATAAAATATGTGCTACTTTAATATCTAATGTGATGATTTCCTTTTACTTGTGTACCTGCCACAGTGAAATATGACTGAAATATGCAGCTTTCAAGTGTGACGCTCCAGGCATCAGTAAATCAGCACTGCACTGGCAAGCAAAAAGCACCTGCTTTCATGAAAGACCCCTTGCAGAAACGTGCTACTTTGGGGAGAAACAGCCACCGCCAAAGCCAGCTGGGCAGAAAACAGAGCTGCTGCCCATTAGAGAGCATTATCTATACCTCAAAGCAGAGCAGCGACATGAAGGGGGAAGTGAAAAATATGTTTTAAGAAAAAAAAAAGCCTTCAAAGCTCTGCTGAGGGCAAGGAACTCCTTTCAGCTCTGCTCCCGTTGCTTGTGAGGCTGATGAGCTTTCCCTGCTGCTAGAAAGGCTTGTTCCCCCACTCCTAACAGCAGCCTGCTCCTCAGGAGCATCCTCAGCAGCACTCTCTTAGCACATGTTTGCACCCAACGCATTTAATAAAGCCAAAGGTTTTGAGTTGTCGGGTTTGTAAATCAATAGCAAAGGCTGTGGATAGGGAGCAATAACGGAGGAGTCCTTTATGGGAAGGAGGATGCGCAAGGCAGAAAAGCCAAGGCTGCCGCCATCCTATGAAATACAATATACTCCCCTTTTGGTTTATAGCCCAAAATGATCTGAAACACCTCTCAGGTACAATCAGAGCAGAATATTTCAGGAATGGTCAGAAGTTTTCCACTAAAGTGGCTTCAGTTTGCAAAGCAAAGCGCTGGTTTGGGGGCAGCAAGGTGGGTCTGAGCGAGGGAGCACCCGTGGGAGATGGGACGAGGCTTTCCTGGGCTTCGTGTTCACCGATCAGCAATCCTGGGGCTCGGCAGAGCAGCGAGGTCTCTGCCGGGTTTCATTGTGCTTTTTGAAGCCCACTCACGAAGAAGAGCAAACGAGATGCTAGAGATTCACTACGACTAAAGGCTAGGAAAAGAAGGCCAGAGGAACTTGGGAAGGTTGGTCATGGTTAGTGACCGCTTCACAACAGGACTGAGAGCCTTTTCATAGCAAAAGCACTTGATCACCAATAAAATATAGATTCAGGCAACAGGACATGAACAATATTGCAGAATATTGCAGAGCAGGAAAACTTAAAACAGAGAACAATTCATAAATGCTGGTCAAAGCTGACTTAAAAGTTAAAGGATTATTAGATCTTTTTTAATCACTAACTGGACAAATCATTGCTACTTTGTGCTGACTTTAAGAAATATGAACATATTCTCATTTTGTTCTCTGCAGTTTTCCCTGCAGACGCTCAGAGTTTTGCTCCACAAGACAGACACTGGTGACAGTAACTGGAGCAAAAGCCACCTCAAGTCTCATATTATCACCAGATCATGATGGATGCAAAAGATGAGCCCTCCCCTCTAAATCAGCATCTAAATTCCAGTGTATTTCATCCTTTAAAAGTACATAAGATAACAAACAGCCTGTGAAGAGCTCACAATCTAGACTTTGCTTTTTGTACTTTTTTCTCCATTTCTCATCTTAAATTCCTTGTTCTATGGATATTGTCTTTCCCTATCTGTTCTTTCTCTACTCAGCTTTATTGGGTATAAATTTGGGCAATAAAGACCAAGACAGATGTCTTCACACCGCAAGAACTTCAAATTTTTTTAAAGGATGATCTTTTATTTAAACTACGTAGTTTCGGAAAGTCTGATTCCTTCATATTCCTTCATTCCTTCCAGCCTGCCATCATCTCCCAGCCACCAGCAGGACTCCACTGCTTCTTTTCAGCACAGAACAACGCACACAAATAAGAAAATTCTGCACATCAGTGGCCTACAGCCCATAACCTTGCCTTTTGGAAAAGCCTGCTGTGCCTCAGCATCTAAACATCAACCATTTGCTCCTGGGCAGGCAAAAAGGGCAAGATTTGCTGTTCAGATAGAGCCAGCAGCCCCTGCAAAGCACCATCGTTTGACCACCCTGGTGATGCTCTGTCCCCACAGAAGTCGGCAATATCTCCACGTACACAGAAAATGAAGTATTTTGAGGAAGTAACGCACCTCTCAGCACAGGGGACTAAAGCAAGCCACTTCTGCCTTCCTTTTTCTCCCCCAATGATCTTTCCTCGTGGTATCAATGCTGCAATTTTCAGTTGCAAATAAAAATGAAAACAAACCCAACAGCCCTCAACCCCCCCTTAACCACTTACTCATGTCGCATGCAAAATCTTCTCTTTAGCCAAAGGGGGCCACAAATCAATATGCAACATTTGCACTGACTATCTACTGTTCCTCATAGGCTCTAGCAACTTAAAATTGTAAAGAGCAAGCCAGGCTGTTTTGTCACCATTTGTTATGTTGATTGTGTATTTATTCCTCGAAGCAGGATTCTGCTTAATGTTCTGTGCTTTGAAAAAAAGAGTCTGGTAGCTGGTAAATGAGTTATAGACCCATTTGCCACCAAATCAAAGCCCAGAGCCAGATCAAAGCCAGATAAAAAAATCATTTTTCTGTCACAGACTGGATGGCTTCTTCTCTGCCCTGTAAATAAAATTGATATTATTTCATCCAACTTCTATTTTCTCCTGATCAAAATATGATTATGTCTAATACTATCCTGTCCAGGGCACTGAAGTTCTACGCAATGTGAAAGCTTATTGATGTATTCAATTACTAGATGCTGCTCCATTGTGTGCTGAGCAGAGCTGCTCAGTTATCGGTTCTTTAGAGCTGTAGGTTTCTGCCTAACAAAGTCATAACTCCCACAATTACCTGCCTGATGGATGGAAAACAGAAATATCTCATGAGCCCAATGCTGTTATCAGCTCTCCTCCATCTCTGAAATTGCTTTATATTAATGAGATTAGGGCTGAAAAAGGTATCACAATTTAATTATTTATATTTTTCCTAGTACGGTCAGAGCACACTCATGATTCTCCATCTGCATGAAGATTAGTCTATAACACAGAGCTCTGTACAGCGAGAACGGGGTGGACAGATCAGCAGAGAAATGCAGCCTTTCTCAAAGCCTGTACAGCTAAGATTTATGCATCTATGATTATTTAGCTTCCATCAGCATCTAACCCACCCACCAAAATAGTCTGAAGAATCCTGCACTGAAAACACAGGAGAAACCCTTACATTTAACCCGGCTAAGCTCTCAACAGTTATATATGCTACAGCTACAAGCTGTAGAGAAAGCTATACAGCTATAGCTGTTTAACAGTTATATATGCTACAAGCTACAGCTATTTTTACTATTTACAAGCACACCGAATGTGGAAAACACTTCTCCCTACAGCCTTCCAGCAACACTGCTGGTCAATACTAATAACTGTCCTGAGCAATGAGCTGCCTTGCCACGATCCTCCTCCCCACTGCATCTGCACCAGTTCTCCCAGGAGCCCCAGTTAGAGCTTACAGGACTGCTGCAGTGTTTGCCCCCGAGTCCTAGGGAGAGATTTTTTCTCAAATTATTTTTTTTTTTTCAGATTTACTCTGATAACACAGGTAAGGCCAATTCCCACACTCTCCTGGGATGCCAGCAGTGCAGTAAGCATTGAGATTTTAATGCAAACAGGATGGCAGTAATACAATGAAACTTATTAAATGTGAAAGGCTGTTGAGACTGGTTTCATTTTTGTTATCTATGTTACACACAAACACGAGACAGAAAACAAAAGTTCCAAATTAGGCAGTTTAGAAATTGCTAATTCCCCAAAACGAGCCAGCAATATATTTAACCGAGGAATTAAATCTCCTCTCCTTAACGTATACTAATAGGTGATCTCTGCTTGGTGTAGTGTGATGCTGAGGCTCTTCTGGCCTGCTGAGAGCCTTTAGCTCATTTAGCAACTCTTTTTGGCACTACTGACTGCCCGTCCCATGCAGCTGGTGACACTTCATTCATCATGCCCAGCTCCCAGGAGACAGAATTATGAAGCTCTTCAGCAGTGACCGCGCAGCCCTGTGTCCTGCCTCTCCTCCCACCTACTCGCCTCCATCGCTCACACTGACCATCCTGCAAATGGAAAGGGTTAAAATGTCACTGCTACACAGATGATTTTCAGCAATATTTCTCCCTCTCAACTAATCATCCTGTGGCAGTCTGACTGCTGTCACCCTCCTCTATTATATATAGCAGATGACAGAAGTAATCTTTGGTTCAGAGATGACAGTTTGTTTTGTAAAACCTTAGCATGGTGTAAGCAGTAGCGCTTGGCATCACCAGTGCATAGACTGAGGTCCTCACACCAGTGCCAGCTACAGCCACATCTTTATTTCAGACCCCAATTTTCTATAGCTGCACTAATATAAAACAGTATTTTTGCCAGGGTTCGTTCTGCCCTGACTCCTGTTCCCAGAGGAGGCTGGAAGGACTCAAGCACCTAGTCAAAACACTCAATTTAATGCTGCAGCCCTTACCAATTCTGTGTCAAGCTCCAAGGTCAGAGCTTGACAAGCCCCCAAGGTCTCCCAAGAGACCGCTACATGTTGTCAATACATTTGAGCAGTACTCAATTTTATCATATAGAGATAAGCCAGCACTGTGTATCAATGGGGCAGAAAACGCAATTTTTGGATAAAAGCTCATAAATTCCTTCAGACAAGCCACATGTCTAGGGGACAGAGATTAATTCTCCTCCCATGGGAGGCAGGATCTCACTCTCAGTTTTGGAAAAGCAACTTCAGGACAGTGACCTTCCTCTGCCTAGAGCAGCCCTGGGGGCCTTGACCTGATGGAAAGTTAGGAAAGAGCTCAAGACTGCTTTGTGAATCCTAGTTAAGCTTTGCTGTGATCCAGATCTAACCTGCCACCACACTGGCTAGGGAACCACACAAGCCCTGGTAAATAAAACAATAAATTCCAGGTCTTGCACTTTAAAAGGGAGTTATGGTCTCCTTTATTCAGCAGGAAAAGCACAAAGGAGAGGGAGGTCACAAGGCCAAGAATATAAAGCCATTTAAATGGCACATTGATGCTGTTTTTACACTGCAAGGAGGACATTTAGGGAGGGAGATCTATCACACCTTTACTGTATTTCAACAAGAACTCCAATGGCAAAGTAGGAATTTTCAGTTCAGAATAAAGTACTACAGGTAAAGTCTGAAACAATGGCTTTGAAGACAGACATCTCTTTTTTATTTAATGATTAATCACTTTGGACTTGCAATTATTAACTACCTCAATTGTTTTCCTTTCTTACTCAGGAGTCTATAACTCTACTGTAAATGAGGAATCAACATGGTATTTGTTTGGCAAGCATATGTTATCATGTGAAGTGAAACTACTTATGACATTTTGAAACCACTATGAATAATCACACATCATTAAAACTGCTGATTGAAACACCGCTTCACCACAACATTTTTCATCTATAGAATAAGTAAATACAAAAATTTACCCAGCAATTGGAATGAAAAAGCCACAACCCCCCTAGAGTATCATATCCCCAGTGTTTCTCTTCCTTTCACCTTATCCTAGATTTAAAATAAAGGCAAGAAAGACTGAGCTGCTGGCAGGGCCAACAGCAAAGCTCCTACTCGTCTTGGTGGGATCAGGCCTACTTAGTCGCAATCATTTCCTTAGCAATAAAGAGAATATATGTTGCCTTTGGAACAGAACTTAAGACTCCTTTGTGTTGCTTGCAGAATCTTTCAATAATGGTACATTTGTTACATTAAGAGCTGCTTTACTTCACTGGATTTAGAACATCCAGCCTATTCTTTGTTAAAAAAAAGAAAACAGTAGTTTTATATAATGTACATGCTGGGAATAAATCTGTTTGATGAAATTAAGACTCAGGAGTGAAATGGAAAGAATAAAAACCAGCTAGCACAGAACATAACTGCAATAATAGAATGGGAGCAACTTCCTTATACACAGTGTATAGGGAGTTAATGGATTGGTCACCTCCTTAGGCAATAGCTACCACGTACACACTCAGTACATCTTTAAAGTGGCCCAGAAAGCCACCCTCAAGGACAGCAGCATCTTTCTTGCTTCCAAACAGGCACATTCCAAGCAGGAAACCACTTACCTAGGAAAAAGTCTTCCAAAGTGGTTTCTTAGTCACTAACCAGGGAAGAAAAGTATGTTTCATTCACATTTTGCATGGTGGGCAGTAATACTTAAAAAAAAATAATCCCTGTAAAACTAAAATGACTTTTTTTTTTTAAATAAACTTACTTTTTTTAAAATAAATTTACTAAACTTACTTAGAGATGCAGTGAATGCAGCTAACACTGCAGCTGCATACACTTGCACTAGAGCTTCTTTCAACTCTTCCTACTTGCAACCTCTCTCTTCCCTCCATGGTCCATGTGGTAGCATGGAAAAATCTGTGAAGAATGTGATCCAAATTCCTGGGGGAAAAAAGGCTTCTTCCTACTGGAGCTATCCATAGGGAAACCATCTTCACCTTGGCTGCTAAATCTCTACCCTCTGTTATATTTTTTTTCAGATAGCATCCAAACAATTTGGGGCCTAGACATCACCAGCAAAAACATCTGCTATGTAGACTTTTGTTTCTTGATCCTACTTCTGCAGGAAAACTGCATGGACTGACTTTCCCATCTGGTTCCCGTTCGAGCGAAAGCTGAGTAGACAATTGAAATTAAAATAAATTAAAAAAAAATAATTAGAAAAAAAGCAGCTTGCTTGGTTGTCTGTTTTCCTTGCAACAAATTCAGCGATCCTCCCTGGTTCTCTCAATCCCAACTTCTGGTCTTGGTCTCTTTCACGCTCCCTCACCATTCTGGACAATCTCAGGCCTACTGGTCTACCTGCAACGTCACCAAGAGCAGACCAAAGCACATACGTCTCCTGAGGTCAGCTGGCCATGGACCAGTTCCAAGCTCTAAGTCCATACACATCTATCCTGAATAGTCAAGATCAGGCATTTCTTTAAAAAGAAAAAGACAAGCCCTGCTCTTTCCTGAGCTGAAGGACACTCAGACAAACTCTAATCAGAGTAATTTAAGTTAGGCGCCGTCTCTGGAGCTCATCAGGCCCAACATCCCACTCGAAGCATGAGCTGTTGAGAGCCCTGGCCTGACGTTCCCCCAAAGCCTGCAGATATTTACAGCCCCAATGACACAGGAAAAGAAAGCGCTGCAATGAAGAGAGGATCCGCCAGACTTCAAAAGAAATATTAGAGCTTTAAAGGAGGATTTGATTGCGACCTTAGGAAAAAAAACAATGTTCATTTCACTAGCCTTTTTGGTTAACTTTCACAGGAAAGTTTGGTCTGAGACAAACTAGAAAATACCATTTAGAGCTGCCAAAAGCTTGCCAAAATCCAAAGCAATAACAAAGAAGTGGACCATGTTAGTTCCTAGCTGAGGTTACCCGCTGCTGCCATTTCCATCTTGTATATAGGACCTATTTCTATTTCCACAACATCTCCCGCTATAAATCTGTCAATATTGTGCATTTTCCCAACCGATTGCCCTCTCTTTGAAGAGCAGACATTACTTTTAAGTGCCTTCCTGTGCCTTTCCAGTCAGTTCTTAAATTGTATTCTAAATTCAGAGCCAGCCTGCTTCTTGGTTAGTTGTTTTTGGAAGCAAATAACAAGTTTCAAGGTGTGTCCAGATCTTAACTGTAAAAAGGTACAAAATATCACAATCCTTGAAATAAAGGAGGGGGGAAATGAGAAATGCACAGACTGGAATAAATCCTCACTGATGCTTTCTTTATGCAATTCATTTTGGACCTAATTCAAAACCCACGGAATTCAAAAGAATCATATTTATTTCATTTGGATAAAGCTGTGATTCATGAAAAAATACTCCTGCTTCCAAACATGTTCTGATTAAAGGTAATAGTACATTCACATCTCACAAGCAGTGAAGAGGCAAAACAAAAAATTTGCAAGTTGAAATGTGTTTACAAGTGTTACGCACTGAAAGCCTGTGAATAGATAATCCTTTTGCTGAAATTAGGGTCATCTCACACCACAAAGATAGAAGACAGCTAAATTCAGGGGCAAATTTATTTTCATTACATAGTTTAACCACTTCTCAGAATAAAAGTTGGACATAAACTGAGCTTGCTTAGAGTTCATTTCATTGGGATTATTTCACAAGTTTGTATGAAATCTATAGTAGGTAAATCTGAGCTTTATAAGCAATACTACCCTCCTCCCTTAAAGAAATAAAATAAAATAAAAACCATTTTCCCCCCTCTCCCAGAACATCACTGAGCAATGTGAGCAGCAGACCTTCCACTTGGACATCTGGAAGCAGATGGGGAGTAGGCAGAAGCACAAACTGCACAGAAACCTCCCTGTTACACAAAACAGCAGCAGCAGGTTGTCTTCCAGGGAACCATCACTGTCCTCCTCCCAACTCCTGCCTGGCTCCAGAGCCGCCAGCGCGAGGGTGGCAGGCAGCAATCGATCACAACAACACCTTGGCGGCCAGCAACTGCGCTGCGTGCAAGTGACTGGTAATTGTCTGGTACAAAAACATATTAATTGCAGAGAAACAGCAGCCACGGTGCTGGGGGGACACGGGACAAGCGGCCGGGGGCGCGTGCCCAGGAGCTGCCAGCCCCACGTGGGCCACGCGCTGCCCGGTGCTGTTCTGGGCTGGCAGCAGCTGCTCAGCTCTGCCTGATTTTTGAGAGTTTTTAGCATATTCATTAAGAATTTGGATGCGAGCTATTGTGCCTCTGCCAGGCAGAGCTGCTGCAAAGGCAGTGACATTAGTGCAGGTATTCATTTTCAAAATTAACCTCTCAAGCTTATATTGTTCAATAGGATGTTCAGACAACCTCGGTTCCCGCACAATCCACAGGACATTGACGAAACACATTCTTGCCATTTATTTTAGTCGTGATCTCCTTGTTAAAGGCAGAGATGAAGTCTGAGACTTCTGCAGTTGTGTTCTGGCTGCCAGAAATTTTTGATGTTCAGTGTGTCCCTAGACAGGAGTCTGATGAAACAGTCAAAACACATCTCTTACAAATACTGCTTCCAGCAAGCTGCATGAATTCCTGGGTTATTCAGATTAATTTTTGAAGTGTGCAATCTTCTTTCTGCTATAACATACAACTTAATAATATTTAATGATGTAAAATAGCAATCCCAGGACACTAAGCTACCATCAATTACACATTCTCCTAATGTAACTGAACTTGTTCTCACAATGTCACTGCTAGGAACAGCACTGTTGTTAGTAATTAAATACTCTCTTAGAAGTAATTAAAAAATATTAATTATACTAAATAAGGATACAGTTAGTTAGACACACTGGATGTCCAGTTTAAAGGACTCAGTCTTAGAAGTAAAACATGGAAAACATTTGGATTTCAGAAGCAAATGAAAATTTCTTAATTAGAGGCATTGAAATAAATTTTACCTCAAAAGAAAACCTAACCTAAAGTACATGACATAGTTAAAGAAACATGTCTGTTGTCTGACTTTCTGCTATCCCTTTGCTAATGCACCCACAGCACTTTCCAGAAGGGGACAGTTACTGCTCAACAACAGCACCTTATGTCCCACTTCTGCAGGCTACATATTCATATGCATTCATGAAATCTCTAAAATCATTTTAAAATCACACAGTTATAACTGAGCTCTCATGCCAGCTCTGAGAAACATCCAAGTCTGCTGCTACTCCTTCCATTGCCAGTCTAACAATGTAAAAGAAAGTTAGTTCAGGGAATAACTACACTTGGTTTGTTTGTGCTGAAATGTACTCCATTTGACTCAAATCTTTTGTGATAGATGGTCGTAATTTTTAAGCCTCTAGAGATATTTACAAGTTCTTCCTTTCTAAAACCATATCTTCTTCTCTGCCTGATATTCTACTTCTTTCCAAAAATCTCACAAGCCATGCATAATATTCCTACCTGCAGAGCCAGTTTGAGGGGATGCAGCGCTCAAAAAAGCCTCCATTAAAAATCCTCATGACGGGTTCACAGTTTTTGTCAACATTAAGCCTGGCCAAAAACTTTCTGGACAGAAACCTGGATTTTTGACAAAAAGCATACTTGTGAGAAGAACACTGTTTTTACTATTTCAAAGGAGCTTTCTTCAGAGAAAGCCAGCTTATTTTGATGCCTTTCAGCTTCCAAAAACAAGAAGTTGACATTTTCTGCAGGAAGTACAGCATTTTCTGATTAGCTCTAATAGCCACCTTTGGGAGCTGCTGCAATTTATCCCAGCATTTGAAGTAGCTGAGTGTCATTAATTGCTGTTCACCAGGGTATTGACGGCACTTGGTATCTCGTAAAGACGGGAGCTGAAAAATGCGGCTGCAGGCGCCAGAACTGAGCAAAACACTCGAGCCGCCGCCTGCACGCGGGGCTGAGCAGGAGGCTGCTAGGCACAGTCGCTGTCCGGCTGAACCGCGGCCGCCCTTCATAAACCCCCGCCGATTTGTCAGCCCAAATGCTAACTTCTGCATCTGATAGTAAAACATGGGCCCATTTCTTCGTTTTCTTCTAGCTGCAGTGCTAGACACCTTGCTCAGAGAAACTTCTACATTTCCTGTGCAGAACTTGGTTGCTTGAAACTGCTTCCTCACATCAACCAAGTGCTTCCTAGCTTCGTGTTAGAAAGACAGTCCTGCTACCCAGATAAGCCGCATTTTGATATCAGCAAAACTACAGTAATGTATAATTCTTATTAAAAAAAAAAAAAAAACATTTATTTCATTCCCCATCCAGGGACATGCTCTCTTCTAAGTCAGTTTGTGACGGAAACAAATGAAAGCCAGAATCTGCTTTGAATAATAAAGCACCTGCAGCTGTTTTCCACATCCAGAATGATAGCTTATCATTAGCAGGCATACTTATATATTCCAAGCACCCCACATGCCTTGCAGGTAGGACTCCAGGGTCTATGTCATTTACCTGTGTCTCATCACTTCCAGTAACAAGAATATCAAGGATGCAGCACATATATCACCCAAGCCTGAGTTCACTCTAAATTTGCCTCCACTTTCCCCAAAAAGTCAATAGGAAAGATTTCCTTAGGCTTAAACTTGAATTATTTTGCATAGGTTTGTTTTATAAAAACTCTGTAGATTAGAATTTTTCTTCTGGTTTGAGAAGCATCAGGCTCACTAGGAGCCCGGTCTCTGGCTGGACATCAGAGTCAAGACTGAATCACTTCAGGGAGGCTTTAAAGGCAATTCTACATGCACCTATTGCACAAACTAGCATGGCTTCGAGGGGTAGCTCTTTCTTTGCTCTTAAGCATCTCATGGACACAAGACCTACACGTGCCTTCCTGGCCACCCCAGCTAATTGACATGAGAAGCAAAAGCAGCTTTGACGGTCAGAGAGCAAATTGACATAGTCCAAAAATACGTTAGTTTATTACAGAACACATGATAATAAATTGTACTGTAATGAGTGAAGGACTTTCGAGGGAGTTAATGCACTCTATCATAAAGCTACTGTATGACTAGAAAGGATCAATTTGTAACAGTATAATTTACAATTCAGAAATTTCAAATAATTACACATGATTCACTAAAACATTCATTAAAGGAACATACTTTATTATACTTTACTTTATTGAATTACTTTATTTTTACTATATTGAATAGCTTAGCTTTTCAACAATTCTATAAACACAACCAGGTTAATCATCTACTCATCACTACCACTCAAATCTGGAGTGATCTATGAGGAAACAAAAGCTCCATGCAGTTAGTGCTGCACACGGTGGCTTCTCCAAGTCAGTGTTCTCTCTCCATCTGCGAGCTCAGGCATCACAGCGCCCGAGCAAAGTTAACAGAAGATCAATTATTGTAATTAAGAAAATCAATAAGAGTTTAACAATAATGCATTTTCCCTCCTAGGATAAACTGTGCTGCATTCACTTGGCCTTAAGCTCAGAGAGATCCACAGCTGAACAGACATTAACAGAGAGAAGATCCAGGCCATCAGGGCAAAGAACAGACAAAAGTCTTCCTGCCAATACATACATTAATCCCTTTCCCCAGTTCTGACATTCTAATATTGCCTTGCAGGGCAGTAATCAAAAGGAAAACATTGACACAGCCAATTCCTCCTTGGCATCCCACACACCCACCCTATGTTCTTGATTTACCATCAATCCAAGCCAGTAACTCACACCCAAAAGGAACTGGACCTGCTGCGATTCTCTGCAGTGGTTACTTGCTCCTCACTTGCCCCTTTGCTGGGATGGTCTGTTCATTGCCTCATCATATAGGAAATACTTGCTGAGAAGCTAGTTTACATGTTTTGCTGCAGTCTAAATTATTTCCATAAAGTTTCACATGTCTTTTCTGTGACCCTGAGAGCTATCACTCTCCAGCCACACAGAGAAGTTTCAGCGACTTCATCCTTGGCAGAACTATGTTCACTGCAATACATCTCATTTTCATTCCATCGGCCTATACACTGAGGTTAGTTACCAAACAAGCAAATTCAGGATATACCAGAAAATCAGCAGGTAAAAAGCATACAAGTCCAAATCCACACTGGCCAAACCGCTGCACAGCCTTTGCAATTCTGCCTTCTTTCAGCCAGCCAGATGGTAGGACTCATGCCCCAAAGCAGACAAGGAATTAGATGTTTTAAGGAATTAGATGTTTTCATCGATTCACCTCACCATCACCATAAAGAGTGATGAAAGAAATCCATTCTGAAAAGGAAGAGACCTTGCCAACCACAAGAGACAGGCCTTCTTTCTATACCAAGAGTTTGTGTTAGACAATTGATATTTAAAACAGTTCTCATTAGAATGGATTGTAGCATCCATGGCCTGGAAGCTTGAAGAATAGAAACTAAACGATTGATCCATGCAGACACTGTAATGATCTCTGACTTGTACCTGCAAGAATAAGTCTCCCACAATCATTTTTGCTTTGTTCAAAGCTCTAAAAAGGACATGTTAGTTGATAAGAATTTGCTGAATGAAAAAGTTGCAAAGAATCCTAAACATGCTTCTTCCTAGCTTTGTAATGTCACATCGATAGTGCTGTGCCTGCCTGTCTGCTCTAGTCAGTCCAGTTCTAGTAAGTTCAACACTATTCTACCTTTCCCGCATTACCTGCATGCAAAAATCTACTGCTGAAAATGTATGTAGTCAATATTTACTTTAGATACAATTTTAATAAAAGAACACCATAAAAAGAAAAGCCTGCAACTATAAAAGCCCAGCTTACACAATATTAAACATCTGAGGTTAGATAAAATCAGATTTCATTCTTCTCAACATCAGTGACGTTCATAAACAAAATGAGGTAATAGCATTTAATATGAACCTTTCTAAAAAGAATACGTTAACTGCTTCACTGTATTCTAAAGTTTGCTTTAAACTAAGCAACTGGTACTGGAATAAACTGTCAGCTAGAGATGTGCATGTGAAAGCTTCTGCAGAGGAATGCTTTTAAGAATGCCAGTATTTCTAGTTGCTTCAGCATAGTGAGCAGTGATTAAGGGACTGGACATCAGGTTTTTATTTCCTTTTTACTGCCTCACCTATTATCCATCTTGAACACATCCACCTTATATTCCAACTCTATTTAGAAATCAACTGCAAAGATCACAGAAGTGATTAAAAAAAAACAATACATGCACCAGTAGGTTGCAAGGTGAGTAGGTCCTTTGATGAAGGAGATCACTTTGGCCTCGCATCCCCAATTTCATTGCCCTTGACTCTGGAGCAGCAAGTCAAGATCTGTGCTGCTCTAAAATTGATATATTGTCCAGACTCCTGCTTTGCTGCTAAAACAGAATTATAGGACCACAGGGGACCTTCAGAGGTCACAGAGGCGACAGAGACAACAACGAAGCAAGAACTGTATTAGTGTTATCTGTGATCTAATGTCAAATACTTCCCATCATAGTGGCTCCACAATGTCCTCAGTCAGTAAACCCCAATGCTTGGCTACCCTTTCTGCAAAAGGATATGCTTTTTTTCCCCCCTCACCATCTAGTTTGAAGTCTTTCTTGCTTCCATTGCTTACAGAAAATAAATAAATAAATAAATGGATTTTTACTTTCACCTCTCCTTTGGGGCTTCTTAGCACATTGTCCAGAAAGATGTCACAGCTGACATGAAGCTGCCTCCTTTCCCAGAAGTGGCACCGAAAGCTCTTGATTATTTATGCTGTAGACTGATAGAAACCAACATATCAACTAGAAGGGAAAACTCAGTTCAGACAGGAAAAAAGACTAAAAAGAAATCTGAAAGTGAATCCAATAATGCCCACTACATTTTTTCCCCCTTCAGACCCGCTCTGCAAACTCCAACAACTTCATGTGAAGTTCAAACTCCACACAGATCCCTCCAGGCTCTTTCAAACAGTTTATAGTTTCTACTTCATCGTTTGATTTTTCATCTTTGTTTGCTTGGCCTCTGCTCAGTGCTGCAAATTCTCAGCTCCTTTCTTGAGCTTTTCTGTATGTCCCTGTGCAGAAAAGCTCTCCATTTGCCTCCTGAAGTTCTTCAAATAGAGCACTCAGCATCTCCCCATGAAATAGCCTTTCCCCTCTCTATTTCACCTGACTTAAAATGCAACAGCTACAGGATGGCCTATGTAAGCAAGCAACCTTTCTGCTGTCTGGTTACACCTTTTGCTATCATCAAGTTGCGTAAGTTGTACATGTAAAGGCAAGACCATATAAATCAACAGCTATGCTATATAAAACAGGGTTACTGGCACACAGCTAAAGGACAATGCTGAAGCTAGAAGGAATATCATGTCTGTCCCCAGGGGAAAGGTGTCCCTGTCCCAAAGAAGATTAGAAAGGTATAGCAGTTTCAACACAATTTTGATTCAAGTTCAGTACAAGAGGTCAAATCTCTTCAGAAAGTTGAGAGAGAGTTAGGTGCTTTCATAATGATTGATAACCTGAGAGACAGGTTTGTATCATCCAGCCATTATTCTGGCACAATGAAGTTATGGGATATGCGTAAAAAGTAGGAAAAGCTCTGTAATAACTGGAAATGGTTGTGGCAAAGGTTAGATGCTGTAGCAGTTGCTTAAGCCATACACACGTGGAAGCATCACAGAGGTCTGTCATTCAAATGGCTTTTGGAAGTGAGACTGCATTTAAGATCACTGTTCTGAAAATATATCCAAAAGAGCCATGGAGCCTTGCAGGCAGTTGTATGGATAGTGCCAAAATGATCATTGTTCTAATCCTGATAGGACTGCATTGTTCTATGGAGGAAACATGATTACGCCCATTCAGTGTTACGTTTGACAGCAGAATTATCCAGAGGGTGCCTTCCAAGCAGCCTATGTAAGCAACCTTCCTGATAAAAGCTAGATAGTGTGAGGTGTTTGGGGCTTTCAGATCATACTAAGCATTAAAAGCTTGACTGAAAATTTGGCATTGAGCCTTTAGGATTTCGGTTAGTGATTCACTGCACAAACAAGAAGCACCTCTCAAAGGGTCTATTTGCCACTCCAGTTCAACTGAGAGACTCACGTCTACGTCTGCCATATTTTTGTCTTGTAGCCAAGTTCAAAGCTTCGAGTCAACTTTAAAGGAAAACAAGTTGAGATTTTGATCACATACTATACTGCAGAAACATTAGAAAGGTCATGACTTAATTTCAATCCACGGACTTTCCTTGTAACAAAAGTATTGAATTTTAGGACAAAATAGTACTTTTATTGTAACAGAACCAGTTTTCAAACAAAGAACACTTGATTTATTCAGCCCAGCAAATAGCAAGTTACAGTAGTCCATTTTCAAAGTATTAAGAGCAATGAAGAACTGTTTGAAGATCACAGCGCTACAAAGGAACAGAGGCTTCTAGTGTTACTTAACTGGTGGGAGTGGTACAAAAATTTAACTACTGAGCAATTGCTTCTTCAAAAGAAGAAGAGAGATTGTACAGTCCCCTTGACTTATCTATAGAGGTGGAATTCATTTAATTGCATCAAAAAGAACCAGAGCTCTCATCTCATCTTCCTTTCCTTTAGTGACTTTTGTGAAGGAGCAGTAAGGAAGAGAAAGGTTTAGAAAGAGGGGGTGTAGAAAGGCCTGTAACTCCAGAATAAGATAGGTGTGACAGATTCAGACAGTTTAGCTTTTCTTGCTATCCTGTAACAGCTTCTGCATGACAGTAGCTTAACCTTTACAGACCAGCAGTTCATCTCCTCTTCTATTTCAGGCTATTTTCAGTGTGCATCACAAAGAACAGTGTAGAAACGAGCTCTTTCCCTCACTGCCAGACAACACTAGACATTTATAAAGCTCCTAGCACAAGCAAACTTGAAACCCAAACCAAGAGATTGGCTGTGTCCTGAGAGGTGCAACGGTAAAACAGAGCAACGCTCTTTTCCCTCACCCCTAAGCCTTCAATCTCCAACTTTCCACAATGCAGGTGCATTTCTTTCTGGAGCAAACCTACCAGTTGTCTCCAAGAAGTATTTAGGAACTGGCTGGTGAAACACTTTACACTACATGGATGCAAGTGCTGCAGCTGTAACAAGGTCAGTGGATACCAAACACTGCTCCGTGTTCATCATACGATTCAGTGGAGCTGGTTAGTCTTCTCATCTAGGTAAAAGAAGCTAGGAATAGACCCAGATAGATCGAATAAGGTTGGAAAGATTTCTTTAGTAAGACAGCTGTAACTGAGGAAAAAAAAGACAGCTCTGCCCATGTACCATGGTATAAAGTAGAAAGGAGCCCTACTTGTTATACTGACAGCAATCCATCCACACAACCCAGTAAAACCTGCCAGTAGCAGCCTATTACACTGCTCATGCTTTCCTGTGTAGATGATAAATGTTATCATATGTGATAACATATATTCTCTGATATTCTGTGATTCTGTGAAGCAATTAACATTACTATCATTCTTCTAAAGAAAACAGAGGTTTTAAGAGAAAAGTATTCTTACTTTTTTCTTGTATTTATTTTTGAAAGAGAGAACTTCAGTTGAAAACACTTCAGTGCGCAGCACATGACAAAACTACAGTCCAAAATGGGGATTTTATAATTCAGAACTGCTCCGCGCAGCTGCCCATTCAACACACATAATTCATTACCAAATCCCATGCCTGCTCATTGTGATATACCAGCAATGGGCTGGATTTAAAGTAGTATTTAAATGGCCATTAGACATTTCAAAATGAATCTTTAAAAGTCTGGGCAGGCAAAGTTCATTTCACACACAGTTCACATGTCTGTGTTATCTACAGCCCTCACTCCATCCCAACATCTGCTCTGCATTGAACAGCAGGTCACAGCTACAGAAGTTGATGAGTACTAGAACAAAGCACAAACCCGTGTGAATATTCTCCGTCCACTGAATTAGATGTGGATAAACTATTAATCCCATGGTGGGATTAAGAGAATATTTGTATTATTTTAAGAGAAAAGTCTTTATTTATATTCATAATTTGCTTTCTATTTTATTAGCAGAGAATTCAGATGTTAGCTAATTTGTTAAATAGTAGACATACTTGCTCCTCTCCCTGCCCTCCCAACCCTTTTCAAACTCAACAAATAGTCTTGAGAATAATTGCGTATATTTCTAAAACAGGTGTCCAGCAGATCTTTATATAACTAACAGAAAGCACCTTGTAATATTTTTATAGTAATTTATATAGTATATAGAAATATATATAATTTATATAGTAATTTTCCTATACTTATCTGTAGGTACACACGAAATTATAGTTCAACCACACTAGACTAAGAACATCTAGATCTAAAGACATACATCCTAAAATCATACACGTTACCACTGATACCTTCATACCATTGCCTACATTATAGCTGACATGCTTTACATTTATTTGTACTTGTATATATTACAGAACTGGTACCTTAAAACCCAATGTTAAAGTTGGATTAAACTTTAACAAGGCATCTTTTCTGCAGTAAAACAGCCTACTTTAATTAGGCTGGAATAGCACACCCCACCTTGGTCCTTATTCCTTCCTCGAGGAGGCTGTGGTGTCATGAGAAGAACCTATCCTAAGCTGGCAAAGAGCATCTCTTTACAGAACACAGCCTGGGTCTTTGCACTGTAATACAATTTCTGCCTCAAAATCACTGCCCAAGGTCTTGGTAGAGATGCTAAGTTTTCACTTCAACCCATGGCGCAGTTGTCCCAAAGTCCATCCAACACAAAGCAGTCAGCTAGCTTACAGATGGGAATGTGCTAATGCTCTCCAGGGATGTGCCTCAAGACTGGGGTAAAAAGATGCTTCTATCCCACAAAAAAAGACAGATTTTTCTACATAAACATTGGAGGAATGCTTCCAGTTAGTCTGGCTTAACAGGGAGAAATCACAGCTCTAGACCCGAATGGAAAAAGCAAACATAACACTGATATCTCTTCAACATTATATAGCAGAAAAATGGCCTACCTTGATAAATAATATTAAAAAATACTGTCTTTCCAAAATCACTTGGTGCTTAGCAAACAGTAAGCAATATCAGACAGGCTAATTGTTATTTGGAGCTGCATTGCTTCATTATCTGTTGCTTCTGGTTCTCATGAACCTTTCAGGATGTGTGGGTCATGATCACACATAGGGGAAGGGAAATCAGCTGCTCATTCCACTTAGGTAACTCCCATGAGTTGAGAGACCATTAGGCAAGGCAAGGAAGACATTTCCCAAGAAAAGATGTGAATTCTTTGCAGACATTTAGTATAGGAAGATATAAGTTACTGCATATTCGGACACTCTTTACCAAATACAGCATTAAACCAACAAATTAAGCTAATACAGTATGATTTCAAGGTGTATCCAAATTTACAGCATGTGTAAATTTCTCAAATAGAACCCGATGTTTGCTAATATGGTACGATCTCAGTTAATAAGATCAAATTATGTCTGATCATACTATATTAGTAAATGTCACATCAAATTAGTCATTTTGACAATTATAATGAGGCACAGAACGCAACCAAAAATAACTTTTACAACACAAGTAAGTAGTGCTAAAACTGAAACTTGAGCTAAATACCAAGTCCCTAGGGGAAGCTTTTTGAATCCAAGGTAACCTAAATTTTCTCTTCAACCTTATCTCTAAGTGCTCTCATGTACGATTTAAAATACGGTTTGACTCATGGTAACTTTCCTCAAAGGTAGCTAGTGGGTGCCAGAGATAAGGTCTTGAACCAGAAGCCGGCAAAATCTGTGTTAAAGGCGGGGTCGTTCAAGGGTAGTCATCTTTCTGCATACCTGTGCTCACCAAAATTCAAAATCCACCAAAATTCAGGGTCCCACGTTTTGAAAGAGTAAGCACTTGAAATAGGAAGTTGCTCAGTTACCAAACCCTCTTCAAGGCGTGTTATCCTAGAGCTATGCAATTAATCAAAGCTCTGGGCCTCGGGAGTTTATTTCTTACCTACTTAAGCCACATACCTCTCAGGCGTGTGTTTGGTATAGCCTCATTTATTTGCAAACACGAGGAGCTTGGTTTCTTTGAACACAGTAAGAAAACAAAACTTCCTGGCTCAGAAAGCCCCATGTCTCCCTCAGCTAGTTCCTCAGGCAGCCATCCCTGCTCTATCCTCATTTTCAGACCTGTGATTATCTTCTTCCACTCTCCTCCAACTTGCTGAACTTCCTGCACATTTCCTCCCAGTCCATACATCTAAAGGCAGGGAAGAGCTCTCGAAACACCCACATTAGATCTGACCTGTCATTCAGCAAGATGCCCACAATCTCAAAGCCTATCCTAAAATAGGCTGAAAGCAGTCCTGTCAAGCCTTGACAATGTCTCTCATTCCCTTTCAGACAGCCTTCAACAAGGAAAAAAACCTAGTATGTGGCAGCAGCAAGAGCCAGAGCGTGAAGGAACATTCAAGGGTCTCCCATTAACCGAGATGGGGAACTCAGAGCTGGCAGTGTTGGGTTTTGGAGAGACCATGCTCACCATTCAGCAGACCTGTGACCAGATGTTGAAAGGTAACAGATTTCAGAAATGTTATGCTGCCAAAACCTTACAGGCTCCATCCGAGAGCTCATTCCTGGACTCTCTGCCGACCATCAGTTGCAAGGGTGCAAAGGAAAAAGAAAACAACCCAAAAGAGCTTAGTAAAGCAACTGTAGGGTAGGAAAGGATTTCTTCAAGGGTTAACACGGTCTCCCTGTGTTTGACCTCTATGTTGTCAGCTAAAGCTGAGAGTTTATGCTGTTCTTCCCAAGAGGTTGGATCAACAGCATGAGGAAAGGCTTCTCTTTTATGATGAACTAAGAGATACAGCAATAGCTTCAGTGATTTCATTTCCTTCCTTATTGTGTTAAAACACACTCATATAATTAGAGATATCTGTCTCATAGATAAAGCACTTTTATTCAAGGTTGAGCAAATTAGTGCAAGATGAGAAAGGGCTCAGAGCAAATTAGTGCAAGCTCTAAGAGGCATTTTCCTGTGCTTATAGTTTAAGGAAGTGAAGGCTAAAGCGTTTTTGAATACCTCAGTTAACAGAGAAGTTTTCTAAAAAGTTATAATACAAAAACCACTACATAGATGTCTACTACTGAAAATGAAGGATTTTAGCTCCTCCCACCTTTTTTTTTTTTTAAGGAGATGGAACATATGCTCAATACTGTGACCTATAGTGTTTAATATTAATTTTCTTGACTTAGTACACACTGGCATATGCTTCAAAGAACGTTTTCCCACAATGGCTTTACCAACCCCTGTTGCTCATGACTTTTGTTTGCTTGATTTTTGTTTCTTTCTAATCCAAGCTGTCTGCATGAATTTTAACTCAATTATGGGTGTTTATATAAGGCAGTCTGTTCAGGGACAAAGTTGTTGATCCTCAGAGAAAGCATTGTTCCTATCCTGTCTGTATTTCAGCAGATTAAGTTTAAACCAGACCTATCATCAAAATACACTCACTACCATACAAGCTTTACATGTGTTTTGGTTTGAACAGCATTGTAATAATAGACTAGCCTCTTGTTATTAGTAATTGCAAATACTTCTGTTGGATTCTGGTATGTCAGTAGACTAGGAACCTTTTGTTTCCTTTAAGCTAATTTCTATATTATTCTGCATTTTCTTCTTCTAATCCTTCCTGTATCCTAAAGGATTTTAGCAACATTTTACTGTCATTCTGTTATGAAACTTGTTTTCCCCTGAGCATGTGGCAATTTCATTAGGTACCTGAGGATCGTATAAAAATCAAATAACAACATAAGCTCAGCCAAAGAAAAAGAACATTTCTACTTAGCTCAAGACAAAAATAAAAGCACATGGGAGGAGAAGGGGAAGAAACAAAAAGAAAGGAAGGGAAGCATTATTTGGTGATTAAAAAAAAAACAAATAAAACCTCCTTGCTGGCTCTATGTTGTGTGCCATGCAGGCAGCCTGACAGCTCAGCCCTACTCCTAGCAGGCTGCAGGCATCCCCAGCTGCTGCCAGGAGCAAACGTGGCTCTTTTACAGGGGATGGAGGTTGCTATTTTTGTGCAGGTTCCTTTGCCTCTTTCACAGGGGAACACATGCTGCATTGTACAGTGGTGCACTTCCTCCACCTACATGCTCTCCAAAAAACCAGTTCCTTCTGGCACACTGAACACAGCTTGCAAGAAAAGCACTGGAAAAAAGCTACGTGTAATTATGTAGAAATGGACTTGATGATCCAGGAGTGCCTTCTGATTTTGCATTTGCCACACAGAAATGAGGCCAGCTTGCCTGGAAATAAATGTAGGAATCACCCAACAGAGCCTCCACCCTGCCTGTTCCTACCAAACTCAGACTGCTTGGACCCATCTTGATGGGATGGCAAGACTAAGATTTTAGCAGAGCAAAAGCTGGACTCCTCATGAGATCAAGTCTAACAAGAAGTTCCTTCTCTTTGGGACCTCTCTATTGCAGGCTCGAGTGGTTCCTGAAATATTACTCAGCTGCATGTGAATAGAGCCGATGAGAGATGTTTTACTGACCTCTGCTTGCAGCAGCCAAGAGCCTCTCTTGCTATCACCTCATTCATGCTCATTTGAAGTAGTCATTCAAACTCAAGAGTTTGAGTACAGTGCTTCCATTTAGATAAGTGACCCGACTCTAGCTTCTATCACCTAGAAATAGCTGTAAATCAGAGGTAAACTACTCAATCCTGCTTTCTGCAACTTTACAAGAGTTTGAATACACATATGGGTTCCAGCTAATTAAGCATCATTCAGTAACACCAATACAGTAAGCAGCAGAGTGAAGCTGGCAACAAAGAGAAACACTTGGCAGAGACTATGTGTGCTGCTAATGCTGTATGAATAGCATTTTAATCGGAGCCAGGTTTCCACGAGTCATGAGCCCTGATCACTAGGCTTTGGCTTAGATCTTGAGTCATTTTTGTTACTCTCAAACTCATCTGAGGATATTGTATTGCTATGGTTTTCCCCCTACCCACCCACTCTCCCACTGGAAATAAAGTAATATTAGCAAACAGCAACATCGTAAAACACTTTTCATCCATTAGTTTACGGCCACAACACATGGACAATACCATGTGGACCATGGCCAGGCCCAGAAAGATGTAACACAAATTGGGCTTGGGTGTGTTTCAGCACAACAGCTGTGATAGATCACTTTTCTTCCCAAAAAGGAGACTATAATGTTGAAAATAGCCTACATAAAATTGACTTAAAATTAATTATTGCCAAATTAAACTTAATGTTTCCTATGGTTTTCAAAAGGGTTGAGAGATGGCAGCAGTTTTTTTCCATGTGCTTAAGTATTTTGACTGGAAGCTTCAAAGCAACAAGACTTTAACTGGCCAATGCCCATTAGTCTTGGGTGAAAACTGGGCAAGCTGCTCAAATTGAGTTTGCTTAATCCAGCCTTAAGCTTTAGCAGTAGCAGTAAGATTTCTCCTTCTGTTTCTAGAAGTGAGTAAAGCTTATAAGCAACAAAATTAATGCAGACCTTTCTTCCTTTCAGGAGATTCAATATGCATTTGAAGAAGGAAACATGCAAAAAAAATTGCTTTTAATTCCTCTAGGGTTACCTACATTGGGCACCACCTGACCTTTTCCACAGACATTCTACTCCCACCTCTAAAACTATGTAACCCCTTTGGCATGAGAGGTCTGCCTCAAAATAGAGGCTTGGGAATGGACCAGCAATCAAGGAATAGCATGAATTACTGAAAAAAAAACCTCCTCAGCTCACTGAACCTATTCTCCACAATAGTTTATGTGTCCTGCCCCAGCAGCCACCGAACTATCTCAGGTTTATTATCTTCAGCATTGTTGAATAATTGATTCCAGTCTCATTTCATGCTTTGGAATCAGGGGATGCAACAGCATTTTCATCTTTGCTTCCTAATGAGCAACCATGAGTGACCTGCACGAGCTGAAGTTGCTGGTGCAAGTTATTCTTTGTTTGAACAAATTGCATGACCCACCAAGATTAGGCAGTCCCACTGTTTACTACACAGCACAACAGTCATTTTAAAACTCTCCATCTACTATAACACACTTCTGTATTAGATGAGATGCATACCTGTGTTAAAGGCAATGACAGGTAAGGCTGTTCTAGGATTTAGAAGCCAAACTAAAGCCTAGTTATTTTTCTGTCTCTTTGCCAAAGCTGGCTTGCAGCTGGCCTGTGACTACAGCACACCAAGCAGGCAAGGTTCAGCCCATTCCTTAGGCATCTGCTCCAGGGTGGGATTAGACAGACGCACACAGCATCTGTTCCCTTTTGTAAGGCTGTTTTGTGCAGAGAGAAAGATGATCCTTATTTCTCCCTTACAGACATGCATTGAGAAATAATCTGAGTTCTGTGTAGCCACAAGCTCATTCCAAGAGGCAAAGAAAACCAAGATCATTCTCCCTTCCTCCACATTATGCACAGTGACCAAGAGCTAAAGTCCCTGTCCCAGGCTCTCAACACATTTGTCGCATATTGCCTACCTTTTAAAGGTCTGTGACACCACGTGCTTTCAAAAAACACGTGTCCTGCTTGTGCCAGGTGAACAGCAGCATCCTTCCCTATAGGACAGATAAAGCACAAGATAAGAAGGCCACCAAGAAATGGCGTTACCACAGCTGCCCTCTTCTGAGAAGAATTTTCTCTATGCTTAAAGATACAGAAGTCAACAACCAAAGGAGAAAACCGAGGTCTGGAGACATCTTTATGTAAAGCTTTCTGATCAGATTCCTTATCTCAGAATACATCGGACTGCTCCATCAACAGTCATTTCTCTTCCTCACATTCTCCTCTCTGATTTTATTGCCTAGTCAATCTTATCCCCGACTGATGTTTTTGTGAACAGCACAGAGGCAGGAAGCAAGCACAGCTCCCTAACTTCTGTACCCAAAGAGCGCCTCAAAAAGCTGGTGCAACTGGGTTTGGGGCACTGTGAAAAAAGCTGCCAAAAAGGACTCAATTCTTTTAATTGAGACCAAACTGCCTCAAAAAGAAAGACGGGGAAGGAGAAGACACAGTCTTTATCCCCACTCCACATCCTCACCCAGGCAAAGTTCTACATCCCTAGAAGCAGCCAACCAAACTTGTGGGAGCCCAGTTACAATATACTGTGTAAGGGAATCCCTTAACTCACAACAGCTGCCTCTATCCTGACGCTCCTTGTACGTAGGGCATGCAGCTGTGGTATCTCTTCCACTAAGAAAAAAGACTTAACCCCTTCTCTACCAATTCCAGCTGAAGACTACAGACAAAAGAGCAGAAATAAAGTGGATTAGACTGGTGATTTTTTAGATATACCTTGTGTACATGATTTCTATATATGTTACAACCAAAATGGATTCAATTTCCAAACAGAAACTATTGCCAGATGTCTTCTCTACAGACTGGCTACACCACACGCCATTCTGGCTTCCTCTTTTAATGTCAAATTTCTCATTTTCCGTGATTTCATCACCTGGCAATGAAACACCGTCCCAGGAGGTTCCTGAACATGGCCGAGTTCACTAGAACTGCAGCATACAGAACAGAGATAACAGATGGTGAGTTTGCATTAGCACTGCAGCTCACGTCAGATAAACACTTTGAAGAGAGTGTGCCGGTGGTCCTGAAATATTGCCCTAGGGTTCACCTTGCGCAGAGGGACAGGAGCCTGTGAACCAGGCTGCTTTGGGACGTGACTGAACTGTGCACCGTGCTGCTGGTGCACATCTTGGGCAACATCCACGTGACCAAACTAGTGCTCGTCTCAAATAAACTCCAAAACGTTGCATGGTCCTACTGGACAGCCTCATTTGCTAACATAGAGGACCAAAAGGTTGACAGTACGAGCTCCTCCTTGCCCTGATTATCCTTTCATTGATACAAGCGTAGGTAAGTTCAGTAGCACTTCCCTGTGCACCAAAGGAAGCCTTTCACAGGTAATACAGGTAGTGTGAGCAATCACAGAAATAAGGTGGCAGAGCAGGTAGGTACTGAGTAGCAAAAGGACCATCTCTTTAGTAGGGCTCATACACTAGCTGAAGAGGAGAGAGAGATTTACGCATGAATATGCACCTCCCAACCTCCATAAAGGCCTTTTGCCCACTCAGCTTCAGTGTTTCCTGCTTTTATTGCTCCAGCGGCACCTCCCCATTTCTGAGCCTTCTGACCTGAATCTTCTTTAAGGCCTGTGTGGCTTCCTCCACCACACACCGTACACTGAGGCCATCTATTGTCTCCAGCAGAGTCACTCCAGATTTAGTGATTTAATTGGATGGACAAAGACCCCCTATGGAGTTATAGAAAAAGAATACTGAAAACAAAACATACATTTTGCAAAATCACAGGGCCTAATCTAAAATTTACCATACCTATGTGAATTGAGAGTAATTTAGTGATCTGGCAATGCTGAATGAACGATAGTCATAGTACAGAAGCAAGCAGACCTTGCAGCCATGTTAAAAGCAGCGTACATGCGTGGATTTATCTGAAGGCATAAAGGAGGGTCTAGTCCCTGCTTAGCGCCACCAGCTGCCACACAGCATCGCTCTGCATGGTACCAGACATGTGGCTGAAGCCTGTTTTTCATCCTCAGTCAAGAAGGGAGCTGCATCTACCGCTAGCACCTTTCGGGTCTCATGGTGGACCCTTGGGTGCATGTTTGGTCTCCATTGGGCATGGTTTGAGTCCATTATAATACAATTAATCTGTAGCCCTCTCCCTTTTGACTGGGAGGAACAAGTTGCAACTATGCTCAGTACACACCCTCCCTGGGCTGCAGCTTTTATTCCACATCTGGATCCGCTCATCGAGGAAGTCAAGCACTGTAAATATATTTTAGAAACACCAAGACTTGTAAACGCTGCAAGAAAAGATTACTCTGTAAGCAATCAAGAAGAAATATGTCCGTTCATAAATGTGAACCATCTGACCCCAAAAAAGAGAAGAAAAACAATTGAGGGCAAGAAACTGATATTGCATACAATGGGCTCAATTCAAATACTCCTACTCCAAGGTCTGATACCATTAGGGTTGCACTGAGTGTCCCTACGTGTTGACCCCGATCATACATGTAAGAGATGGATGGTCCCTTCGCACTTCTAATTGTTGGACCTTGTATCTACTTTAATGCTGGTAGACAAAGGTGGACAAAGAACTAGAGGCTTCCTGGTGAACGGCTAAACAAAAATGATTGACTTCATCTTAAGGATCATTTCTGGTGTTGCGAAAAGCTCATAAAGTCAGTTTGTTTCATCTCAAATCACATAGTCATTAATAGGATGGAGCCAATATGCTACATCATGCTAATCATAATCAACAGATGAAAAACATTTTTTGACAGAAAAGAAGGAAAAGGATGAATTTTGATCTCCCTTAGATTAACAATTTCCCAGAAGTCAGTGTAATTTCCTGACGTAAAACCAATGTGAGCAAGTCTAAAATTAAGTTGTTTTGCTTTGTCAAGAAGACAAAACAGAGAGCTTGTATTGTGCCTTTAAAGAGAAACATTTGTAGATTTAAATTTCATTTGAAAACTCTTGCTCTCAAAGGTTTTCACTCCATTTATAAACTTGAAATATAGGTGTTCAGGGAAAGAAAAAGAAGAGGAATACTGCACATCAGCCTGAAAAAAATATTTCGTAGTACTTGAGGGCATTCATCACTAGTAAAAAAATTTTTCCTCCTCTGTGGTAACTGATGCTTCATCTAAAACATTAGTATTCTCTTTCAGGACCCATCTTTGGAGATGTCTGACATTTATTCCCCCTGCTTTTAGTATTAAGCAAATGGCCGGGCCCAAATCTTGCCCATGGGGCTGCAAACACATTCAGCCAAACAACCCCATTTCCATGTACCTGCATAAACCCCAGAACAGTGTATATGCATTTCTGAAAGCCTAGCTCTTCATAGCAGGCTATATCCCCATCCTGGGCTGTCATTTTCTGCAGACATAAACCTCACAGGGTGACAGAAGTGGTGGCAGCATTTTGGGACTCCAGGAGAAAACAGCTGTTGAAAGATGAATAGATGGGCTAAGACCATGCAATAGGTGCCTCCAAAGGATAGACTAAAATAATTTCAGTCTAGATCTGGACCTTAATATGTAGATAAAATAAATTGTTTTCCCTGTGCTCCTTTGGAATAGCTCCAGGATGGCTTTAGATTACTAATTGGCAAATATTTAAGCCCATTTCACAGAGAGCTCCAATATGTGTACAGAAACACACATAACATGTAAAAACATACTCTGAGTTAGTTTTTATGGCACCATTTACTAAAACAAACATCAGGTTATAAAATTGTAGTCAGATGCATTAACTCTGAGGCTATGCACTGGCAAAAGCAAATCCTTACGCGTGGAAGTATAAAGTGCTGTAGGAAGCTCTTATTTCATGTCCAAGAGGAATAGCGGATTAATGAATCTGGTTTTTGCCTCTAGAATTTGAACTTCTGTGTAACCATACACCAGACTCAACAGGTGCGAGTCATAAGGTCTCACTCTTGTGAATATTATAAAATCTTCACCATAGGCGTTCCACAACAGCAAAACACACCTCAGTGTAAGGATCTGCCTCTGCTTAACACTTCGGAGGAAGCTTTTGGTGAAAGAATAAGGCAATGGTGTGACTACAGCCACTGAGAAACTCGCTGCCCACACTAAGGGTGCTGCGGCTAACTCACTCACATGGGCTGCTGGGCTGCAGTAATTGACTGTGTCTATCCCGACAGCATTCCCTGCCCATGAGAAAGTTCACTTCTCAACTGCTGTACTGTTCCACCGAACAGCTGGCAATGAACAGCTCTGTGGGGCTAGTCAGCGTGTCGCAACTTCATCCCCTCAACTTCACTAGCACAGCTTGGTCAGCCCCTTTTTCTGTAAGGAAGTTATGGGTCCAACAGGCGCTTGTAGGAAGTAATAACTGGTAATTTAGCTCATGTGAGCTTCTCTGGAAACCCTAGCCAAAGTGGGTGTCCCCTTTGAATCCCAACTATTCCATTCATGTACATTGCAAACCCAGAAGATGGAAACACCAAGAAAAACCACTTTATTATGTTTGCTTGCTATAAAATATTAGAACTTTGCACGCAGTAGTTCACTTGTGAGTTGTGACATCTGGCAGCCCCCCAGAAGCCCCAGTTGTTCACTAACTCCGTGAGCCAGATGCTCAGCCCTGGAGACCAACAATCTGTCTGATTCCCAGAGCCCATCTCTTTAGCCTAAATTTTTTTTCAAAGAAAGAAGAGTGTAATAACTTAGAAAACACTCAGGTAAAAATTTTACATTCATTCCATCCACCCAACTGGACTTCTGCTCCTGTCTCTATTTTAATTCTTGTCTAGTTACTGCTTGCTTTTTGACGATCTTTAAAATAGGGTACAATGTCAGCGTAGATTAAAGGTTGTGAGTAAAACATAGATTTGTTTCCAAATTACCTGTAGATCTACTAAAGTGACCTGCAAGGTCTCTGGAGGATTCAATCTCTGACACTATTTTTAGACCGTTTTGCTGAAATTACCCAATGGCTTCTAATAACAGCAAGAAACAATGGCAGTTTTTGCAACGTAGACATCTCTGGTGGGATCTTTGCCTCCACCCTTCACCATCTAATACTTAAACCTTCAGTCACATGGGATCCTTCTGCAGTCATTGGAGAAAAACAGACAATTCGTATTCACTTAAACGGGAGGACCCTGGAGCCATCTATGTGCTTACAGCAGCTATAGCCTAGTTTGATGTCCTAGGTGGCTAAAATTAGGTGATGTATTTCATATGTCACTTGAGCGCTGGGAACAAAAATGCCCTGGCACTAGGTACTGTGCTGGAAAGATATCACTGCTGTGAATTCTATATTGTTGAAGGTGACAACGGAAAAAAAGGTTGACTGAGTTCAGGTTAGGAAGATGCAGGTGTCTGCTCGAGCCTCTGCACAATAAGAACCTTGTACCACACTCTTCATGGTGCCAATCAGCACATGCAACTGAGCTCTGCCATGAGGCAGGGCAAAAGCTCTTTATTTCATTGCATACATATGCATCTGCTGCATTGTATCATTGATATAATGATCATCTACGCTTCCAAAAGGCCACTGCGTAGGTATTTTGCAAATCCAAAGAGCTTGCTTGTTCTTACTCTCTCTAGGAGAATAATAACGGACTTACCTACTTCTATTCATTAAATCAGACCTTGTTCTTAGCACAGTGAAGAACATTCCCCATTGGATACACTTGCTCTTGTGCTGAGACCCTGTCAGCTCACTTGCAGCCTAAAGCAAAATGTTCTGGCTGGGTTTATAAGCTCCTCAATATACGGGGTTTAAATGGAAATTGGGATTTTGCCTTTACTATGACAGCCTGGCTGCACTGTAATAAGACATTCTACTCTACCAAACTAGTGAACATGCCCTCTAGCAATATGAAATGACCAGTTTCCTGTTGACAGACAAATCTCATGACTTGATAGAACTCTGTGGTATGTTGCTCCAGTGATTTTTTTTTATAGGAAAATAATTAATTCTCAGTGACTGACATTGTTCTACTGTTACCCTGTCATTGACATCCCAAGTTACACCATATCCCACAAATTACACATCCCTTTATGCTGCTGATGCTTTCTACTCTCCCTTCTGTAGTATGATACTCATTATAATCTGCCATCTCATACTAAGGCTAAGACTTCTGCTGTATTTCCAGGTAATATATTTTGCTCCTGAGTGATCCATTGGGGAGCGGAGATGAAAGGAAAAGGAAAAGCCTTTGAGAGGAAGAATACCCAAGCTTCGTATTTCTGAGTATCTGAAACAGCTCCAAAATTCCTTGCTGTTCTGGAGGTCTGTCTTTGCATGATGAAAGCACTGGGCTTTTGTATTGTTTTCTTTATTTTGCAATATTTTATGATTCTCATATATTCTGGGTTGTGTTGATTTGTGACTAGTTTTTCATCATTACCCCGGGAGGAATTTTCTCTGAAAACACAGGGAAGAAAGAACGCCCTGATGCGAGACAGGCATCAGATGACAGATTCTCCTATTTACCCCATTCTTGCAGAACACTGAGGCCTCTAGTATCTGAGCACCTCCTTGACTGATACCATGAAAATAAAAAGATCTTTCTTCTCCCTCTGTTCTCCCCTTCCCATTAACCCTCAGCAACAGCTGTGCAGGCTATAGCTCAGTGAGGAAGGGCCATAGGCTTCTGTCATCAGGGATGAAGGCCCTGTGGTTAAGGAAATAACCATGGATGCAAAAGATACTGATTCAATTCAAAACTCTAACACATTTTTTGGGCAAACTGTCTAGTGAGAGACCACCTAACACCTCTTGATTCATAATGAAGGCAACAGAAGACACAGATTTTAACCTTATTAAAAAAATCAGTCTATTAATATCTCAGGTGCAATCTGTGAAATGAGGATATTAGTATCTCCTGCTCACAGGCAATAATTGATGCACGCAAGCACAGAAGACACTCTGAGGAAATAGAAGCTGTAGAAGTATATAAGAATGATGACTTCATTTCTTTACTCTGGAGTTATTCTTGATTTACAAAGATATAAATGAGACCAATTTATTGTCATGCTTATTTGAATGTACCTTCACAGAAACAGTGATTTTCTGAGCACTAGAATTCAGGGAATTGATTTCCCATGGATTGTATCTCCATGGGAGTAGCCTGTCTGGTCCTCTATTAAACACTGAATTCATGATGCAGCTTTTCTCTCAATTGGGTCACTAATAGGATTTCTCTTCTTTACCCAGCCACCTACATTCATTAACTATGTTGAGGTTATTCTCTATGTCCTTCTAACAGGCCAAACTAAGACTTATTTCCACTAAGAGACTGCCTTCCTTCATTTAAAATGCTCACTGATATCTTCAGTTGCTACAGCAGAAAGAGCACAGAGTCTAATACAATTTATTCTCAGGCCAGATTTACTTATATTGGAACAAAACTATTATTTGCTTCCAGTTCTGATTTCCCAAAAGACTTTTGTCATTTCAAATTCTGTTTGTGTGTCTCAAATTATACCAACATCAAATCAGCATAAGCTAAGTGAGAATCAATTAATGGAGATTTAATCTATATAATCTAAAATTTTGTTTACCAAAATCTTGGCTTCGTGATACAACATCAGGGTAGAACTGAAGTATTTTCATTACAGCTGGTAGAACTACTCCAAATATACAAGCAAAGTAAAAGCAAAACATTAAGCATATCCTCATCTAGGAAAAGTGAGGAAAATCCTGGCTTTGCTAAAGTCAATAACAACTTGATAATTGATTATAGAAGGCAATAATTGAATCATAAGGTTTTAAAGGAACAGAAGGGAGTGATTCTACCAGTTTAAAATGTTCCCACATCCTTTGTTTTTCCATAAAAGAAAAAAGGAAACAAAATCTAACTTTCATTAGAAAATAGTTGAGGTTATAACTCTTAGGAAATTTTCTTTCAACAAAAGACAATATCTGCTCCTTCCAGAAATTAAATTTTCTTTTGAAAATGCATTTCGCTGGAAAATGCCCTACCCACCCAGCTCTCGCCTCGATGTATAAGGGCATCTATTGAAAACATGACTTATGCAGCTGGACCACTTTTCTTGCCCAGAGCTGTGCTCCAAACTAAGGGATTGTGCATGAGGCTGAGAACCCCATGTGGTCAAGCTATTTGCAAAATTGGGATCTTAGCTGGTTTTGTGAGGTTCTCATTTATATAAGCACCTGAAAAGCTATGTGACAGTCTTTAAATCCTTTGCTCAGTTTAGGCACGTAATTTCAAATGGAAGAAGAGGAGCAAAGAAACAGAATTTATGTGGATTCGACATGATAGAAAGGAATCAAGGTAAACCACATTTTATAAACCTCTCTGTCCATCAACACGAACTGCTTTCCCTTTTTATTGCCTCCTGTCCTTCCTTTACACAGAAAACTCCTTGGCAATATGTTCAGATTTTAAGCTATTTGCATGTAGGGAGAGCTCTGCATTTTTTCAGGGTGCTCCACCTCTTTCCTGGAGTCCTGCCTGGAAGAAAGAGAGAGGAGAATGGATCTAGGAATCCATCCAGCTGTGTATTTTTCATTAGATAATGTTGGAAATTTTTCATCCTGAGAATGTGCTTTTCTCAGTCAGTCTGCTCAGGACTGAGAATAGGTGCCATGCCCATAGGGGAAAATCAGTGCATTATGCAGAAACCCTAGTCTAAAAAAATATACCTCCTAAACTCCACACCACCCATAGCCCCTTTTAATAGAAATAACAGTCCAGTTCTTACACAAATCCATCCAGAGGCAACAAAGATCCTCAGGCCCAATTTGCCAAAGATGTTTCCCTTGGTTGTTTTCATAGTCCTGTGCTTGATTTCCCAGCTCTGTTTATGTTAAACAGAGGCATCTTAGACTTGTAACTTAGTCACTTAAACAGAGACAGAATTTGCAGGAAGCTTCCTGAATGCTGCCATCGAGCAAAGTCCACCCAACACCCTGGTACAGTTCATTAGGAATCACCTATAGCAGAAATATAGAAACAGA
Source organism: Nothoprocta perdicaria (assembly GCF_003342845.1). Classification (NCBI taxonomy): domain Eukaryota; kingdom Metazoa; phylum Chordata; class Aves; order Tinamiformes; family Tinamidae; genus Nothoprocta; species Nothoprocta perdicaria. Next base: position 5,740,945 of record NW_020454316.1, on the reverse strand, counting down.
TTCTTAGTGTTCAATCCAAATACAGGACACTGCTGAAGAGAACAATGAATATTTGTGTTTATGAGGAAAAGAAATTGAGAAAAGCTGGGTTGCTGGCCTCAGTCCACGACTTTCCTCCACATTAAATGTTTGCCCAGGCTTCATCGTGCCCCTGCATACTGTACTAGCACAAGGTTGTTATTGTTAACCCACACAGGAATTCACTGGAAGACTCTAGTGTATCATATAGCACATAAAATCTTCACAGGGTTACTATATCAATAGGATGGACACTAGCATTCATTATTGCATGTTCTGGGGAGTAAGATGATGCTTCAGAGAGACTAATAAGTCATCTTGAGTTAAGTTACTTGAGTTAATACCATTACAGTTTTCCCTGCAGAAGTGATAATGAGACAAATTTTACATTTCACATCCAGCAAGATCCACTTCCCTGCAAGAAACAAAACCAACTCCACTGTTTATCTTCATTTAGGGTGGTGAGATATGTTCAGGGTCCTGTACAAGATGATGAATGTCCAGAGCTGGCAGTGAGGCAAAGGGGAGATGAAGATGCTCAGCTCCTCGCTGACAACTAAATGGGTTTCTGCCTGGTCATGACTGCCAGGCTGCAATATCAGCTCCTTGGTGGGGCTTGAGAGGGTCACTTTGTAATTAAGGAGATCTTCTAAAAACAGCCAGCCTGCACAAGACCGATATACCAAGATTACCTGTTTCTAGAAACGCTCATCCGAAGATGCTCAGGGAAGAGTGACCAGGAATGAGAAAATATTTATGCATACAAAGAAAATCTTTCCCAGATATGCCTATAGTTCTATTTCCGTGTTGTGAAGATGGTATTCTGTCCAGTTTTAAATTTGCTCTAGGTTCTGGGAAGAAGGCAACTCCCTACAGAGAAATTACAGCATTTTTCTTGCCTTTCACCTACATTGCGTATTTGAATCTCATCCTGCATTGCTCAAAAATTTGTCCCCAGCGCAGGCAACACAGACAAATAATATCACCTTAGAGAAGAGAAAGTGAATGAAGGACAAAAATGTCCTTCCATTTGTCTTCTGCATGCTGGATTTTACTGCAGATTTATTAATGTCTGAACAAAATCATTAGCATTCCTTTAAATGCCCAACTCCCCAGCCAAAACCAAAATTAATTTGATAGATTCTCCGTGACTCTAAGTTATTAGGTGAGTGCAGAAAATGTTCATAAACAGGAAGGACCTTGACTGTGCAATCTGAAAATCACCATTATAATAAATTTAAGAGTTATAATTTGTGTTTGCAAGTTTTGCCCTGTTCCTTCTTCCAAAGAGATTTTGGAATCTCCTAGTAAGTTTTTCCATGATTGCAAAAACTTTTGGGTGACTGAGCAGTGTCTTCTGAAATATTCTTTACCAAATAGCTTTAACAGTGAACATTAGACGAAAATCAGGAGCAGCAGTGGTTTTTATTGTCACTTTAGGACTCCACAGAATCACAGAATGCTTGAGTTTGGACTAGAGGATCTCTAGAGATCTAACACCCTTGCTGCCCCCATCACTCCCATAGGGTGCTACAGTTTGGTTCAGATATTCATGGTAATATTCTAATCAACAATACCAGTGGATTTGCTTTCTAAGAAAACTGTCATTTACATGATAATGTTTTCTTTTGGGGAGAAACTACAAAAAAGTGCTGAAGAGACAAAAAGATCTCTGTGCTACAAGGACATATATGTATGAAAACTGAGTCAGAAATCACTTACCATGATTACAGCTGTCAGAAGTGCTGTGTTTCCAGCTGTAAAATTGGGTTATCATTTTTTTATTATGATGGTCTGACTGTAAATCTGACATGGTAACCCACATACATATCCCTCAATTCTCCCATTTCCATGTTAATAAGAACAGAATTTAGCCCACTGAATGACGGGAGTTTACTTCAACAAGGACCAAAAATTTGGGACCAATATCACAGAGAGATCTGAGGGAAAAAAACAGTGAAGTGCTAAGGTATGAGACCGTTGTCTCAGATCTAATCCTCAGATATATTCCTCAGGGATTTAAAACCATAAAACCAAGTTGTGGTATGTAGCCATATACATTAAGATTATTCTAGAATCATTTTAAGTAGTATTCTTTTGTTCACTCTTTTTATAATAGCCTTGGCAATAGCATCTATATGTCTCATGCAGCATAATTTTGCAGACCCTATTTTGCCTTGTTACAACAATGAGAAAATGTAAATATTTCTTTTACAGAAGTCACACTGTCTCTGTCTCAACATGGCTTGCAGACTTGAGTTGCTTGTAAAATTGTGCAACATTTTCACACAGAGGATGAAAGTGAAAAATCTTTGTTGGTGTCAAGAGCACATCAAATTAATTTTCTTCAAGATTTTTTGTCCTTTCTTTAACAGTTAATAAGTTTGCTACTTTCCTTTAGTGAAGCAAAATATTTCGCAACTCAGTCTCAGCAGCTGAGTGCCACCCTTAATTCCCACAATCCACAGAAGATCTATTGGCTTGGGTGAATTTCTTCCTGTACAACCAATTCACATGACTTTCAGGTACATACAAAGCCTGTGAAGTGGTAAGTGAAGTTCTGAGTGATGGTGGCAGGGGATGGGACAGAGCCAGTTGAGCCAGCCTCGTTCTTTCCTGTGTTCCTGCTCACACCATGAGCAACTAACCAGCCAGCTGCATCGAGCTGGGATCCCCAAACCCACATGAGCTTGTTTGCTCCAGGAGTTCCTTGAAATTCACAGCAGACTTCAGAGACAAAATAGAAAAAATGAGTCCACTGACTTATTGTAGGAGGATGATTAATTGTTCCAGGATTGCAGTCATGATTACTGAGCTTTCATCTCAGGTGACGCTAATTAGGTTGTTCATTCCTCTGCATGCTTACATGATATTAGAGCAAATTTATTGCCACAGAGCTGGGGAGGCTGCAAAGTCCCTCCGTTTATCATCACCAACCAAAAAGCCTCAAAAGCTACTTATCAAATGCCTAACTTATTGAGGTAAGGCGAAATTTGTATATCTCATTCTTGAAGCCCAAGGTCTCTGTTTAGGACAAAGTTTGTAATTTGGATTAGGACTATAGTCCTACCTGTTTCTCCAGTTCTTAGAGCACATTCATGAATATTGAGATGCACAGATTGCTGCAGTACAGAAATCAGTTACCACCATCACTGGCCCCCCATGCTTTTTGAAAAGGATTTGGTCTAAAAACTCCACACAGGCCATTTGGGGACAAAATAGTCATCTCATTACTGCTTTGCAACAACACACAGGAATGCTAATAGAAAAGGGAAACATCCAAATGATTTATGTAAGCTACCACCATAGGTATCACTACAGCAGATTTAAGGTTGTATTCCAGCTACCTTGGGTCACTAAAAGCCATGAACAAGGCCCAAGACACCAAGAAGTTCATGTCACCTTGCCTTCCTTATGGCTGGTACCAACTAGCAAGGTTAAAACTGCAGGCACTCCTCCAGCTCATAGAATCAGCATGGTTGGAAAAGACCTTTAGGATCACCAAGTCCAACCATACACACAAACAAGAAACAAATACAGTCTACATACAGCATGGCAGAGTCACAGGTCCTTTTTCATTGGAGTGCTGGGGAAAGGCTGGGCAAAGCCACAGCAAGCGTTGATGCAGCACCACTGTGCATGATGCTGGAGCAGAAACGTGTGGCAGGTTTGTATGGGATCCAAGGGAACAGATAATTAATGCTGCTGCTCTCCAAAGGCCTTGGGGTGATGACGAGGCAGGTACATGGTCCCTGCTCCAACCTGCAAGCTCAAGCAGCAGCCCAGAGGACCGCCAGGTTGCTACAAGCCCTGACTTAGGTAGCAAAGGGCTGCTCCCTGCCTCACATTAACACAGGAGCAGAGCAAAGCAAAGCATGCAGATCTGGGACTAAGGACACAAATTGGCTGCAACTGCTTATTCAACATAAATCTTTCTCACCCTGGGAGAACTCTGGTTTTCTGAATATAAGCCCTATCCTAATGGCACATGGAATGAATTAACTTGCAGCCATGACCTACATTAGGATCAGAAAAGACTATTCTAATAAAAATAAAAAAAACAAAAACTTGAGAGTTGATGTTGTCAAAACACTGAGCTGTTGTGCGCAGCCTTTAGGATGATCCCCTGCAGCAAAAGCTTCAGCGTATTCAACAACAGAGCAAGTCTGATAATAGTTTTCCAGCACTCACGCCTTCGGCTCCCTGGGAAGAAGGGCCATTCCTCAATCATTAGCCTCATTTGGTCTAGCAGGACAAACATGGACAAGAACAAAACCAAGGAACTTCAGGAGCAGAAACATTTCCCAGAGAAATGTAGTGGGTGGGAAACATCCAGGGCCCCCAGCATACTCGCATCAAACCAAGGAGATAACCCAGTACTGGGTACATTCAAACTAGTTTAGAAATTGCTTTAGCCATTTTGAATCAGGTGTGGCATATTGAGTCCCAAGTGCAGGAAGAAATTCAGAACCTTTGTTTTCCCTCAGTTTTTTTCCAGTCTCAGACCATTTTCAGCTAAATACAACAGGGCTCTGTTTGCTTATTGCCCCTGTACCCCCAATTCAGTTGTACCTTGTATGTGGAAATTAGCCTCTTGAGAGGCTTTACAGAACTCTCATGATAATAAGCAATCATATCCTCTCCCTGTCACTTCATCCTGCTTTTTCTCTGGCAGTTGAAGGGAAAATATCAATTCGTAAGCAAACAACCTTTGCCAATGAACTTAAATATCAAGTCACAATTAGGAAGCTGCAGCTGACAACACAGATGCAGCAAAGTTTGACAAGACTGACAACCCCAAAGTAGCACTGCAAAATGTCAGGAGACATTATCAACTGTTATTGGCCCGGGGCTTTCCCAGGGAACCCAGCCAAGGAAGCAGGAGAGCACACTATGGCTGTGACTGGGTAGCAAGCAGCTTCAGACAGTGCAAGAGACCCAGAGCTGCAGAATATAAATCTCCAAAGGCTGGTGAAGAAGAGCTAGCGAAGGCAAATAAAGTTGCAGGGAGAGAACTCTGGAGGCAAATGTTATAGGCCCACCGAACCATATGCAACCCTACAAAGATAATGGCCCTAAATTACCACCACTTGCTTTGGCTCATTAAGAATTTGATAGAGCCCTATTGGCGCCATTGGAAGCCTGTTCAGAGATTTTAGTGGACTCTGGATCAGGCCCTGGAGCTGGAAAATATATTAGGTCATAAAGTACAGTATTACATATTTTATAAGGGAACAGCTATCAATGTCTACTCCACCCAGAGAACATACAAAAACCAGCTGAAAATAAGAACAGCTGTGCATATCCCAGGCTCTCTTTAGCTGCAGCTTCTTCCAGCTACTCCCAATCCTGTTAAAGGCATTTCTATAGCTCCCATCTGTAGGAGGACTCTTAAACCCTAAGAAACAATTATGCTCAGTGACATGTGAGTAAAATAATTATAGCATAAACAAGATATGCTTGACATTATTGTCAATTATTTAAGCTAACTTCTGAGTATGTAAATGCGCAAAGAAATGCGTTTTCAGCCACCTTTAATAAACGCTTCTTACATTATGAATTTGCAGCCACAATTTTGGCATTTGCTAGTTAGATTTAAACTTATTTACACAAATACAGTCCAAATCAGAGCATCCACTGCTTACACATAAGATGCTCCTGTTAGCGGGCTTTGTGGGCAGAGATGCTGATAATGAGATTACTTCTTAGGAGGTTGAGATTTTTAGACCAGTACTAAATTACCTGTCTCTTGGGTAAGATACTGCACTCTCACTAGCATGGCTGATTTTGATTGCATTTTCTGTGCTAGACCCATTTGCAAGTCTATCACTATGCCCTTTATGCTTCCAAAAGGAAAAGAAATTAATCTATGAATGGATGGACTATGGGGCAATTGGGACAATTTTGCATTTCATTTCTATCATGCCTGGAAGTTGAACTTGATTGGAGCTCCTTTATCATGATCACCTCTCTCTCTCTCAGTCGTATGAGCTAGAATGTGTTGTAACCTGGGCTGGTTGATCGCTCGATCCAGCTATCCACCATAGATAAAGAAATTAGCTGAGCTCTGCAAATAGTCCTGGTTTCTTACGGGAGCAAGGCAAGTATTTGTTACAGAAGTCTTCAATTTATTTACCTGAAGATTATTTACAAAAAAAATCAGAATGCTGTACTTCAGACTGCTTTTCACAAACATAAGATACCTGAATGGAAAATATGCCTAACATGCTTAAAGTTTTCCATAACAAACCAAACCAGGAACTCTGTTTAGAAAAGACTTACAGTCTGCATAAGGCTCATTTTAGTGCTGCTCACAAGGCAGCATCACACCATGAAAGTCTCTGTACCCCTCAAAAAGCTGATATTGCCCCCCAGGAATGCAGGAAAAACTCCTGAAACATGCTGCCCAAATACTAGACAGAAGTTCAACGTGGGATACTTGGAAAATTCCTGGAGTTGCAAAGCAGTGTATGAAAAATGGTTTATTATCTTTATCTGTTGTCTTTTTAAAGGTAATTAAAGTATAGCAATATAATTGATTGTGGTTTTATGGAAAACATCTCAAATCTCTTATTCTTTGATAAGATTACAAGTTTGGTAGATACAGATGACTCCATAGAAGTAGCACACTGATTTCAGTTCATATAACTGAAGACAACTGCTCATTATAAGAACATTATGCAACATCTATAACAGAGAGGCTATTTGTAGCACAACACAGCTACGTGCAAACCACAATAAACAGAGTTATGTCAATGGACTGGAGTGTCAGACATGCAGGAATCAACATCAGTTTATAAGAGGTTTGTCATGGAGAACAACATGCACCATTCAGTAATTTCAAGACACTGAAACACAATGCATTTTAATACAGCCAAATGCAGAGTTAGATGTCTAGCAATAAGGAACACAGGTCACACTTGCAACAGGGAAGACCGTATGGAAAGCAGCAGGTCTCACACCCACAAAAAACAGATATTAAATACTTTCATCTAGTGGAGCAAGGCACAACTTAAACCAAGACCTGAATGTGAAGCCGTACAATTTCATGTGAGCAATTAACAAAGTATGGGGAAATTATAGACAACTTCTGCAAAATCTTGAGGAAATGGTGGATTCTGAAGTTATTAGCATATTAAAATCAAAAGGAGAGGCTGGTTACTTTTCCAGAAAAAATAACCAAACATAAATCTTCAGGTGAAGTATTTTATTTAATAAATGCTAGTTGCCATTATATCAGAGTAAATGATCTAATGTTCCTTTCTTGCCTTAAACCAAATGAATCTCTGAAGAGAAAGATTGATTTTTTCTTTAAAAAGAATTGCATGATGATTTCTGGTTTTCAGCCAGTTCTGAAGATGCTTTAATTCTTTCAGTTTTAACTGCTTTTTGTACTCAGCCTTGAGTATTTACAGCAGATCGATAAAAATATTGATAAAATGGAGATTTTTTTGGTCAATGAAACTGGAATTCTTTTTTCTCCTCTTCATGTTTGTGACTGACCTCACGAAGTGCTGCATTCCTAAAACATTTCCTAGAGAAAGCCAACCGTTTCATCACAGAAAAGTCTATACACTTGTTTTCCGTTTCTTGTTTGTCCTAAACATTTTGCAAGCAGTCAATCAAGTGAACAACTGATTCAAGGAGTGTTTATTCGCCACCTTTACATCCAGAAAGAGGATAGTTATGTGGGTGCCATCTGCTCAAGTTTGACATTTCTGTAGTATGTGATGGCATCATATTAATATGAAGCTGTTTCTCACTACCACCTTGTTTGCGGTGCCATATCTTTTCACACACTTCCCTCACTACGGGACACATTTGTTCAACACCCTGCCCCTCAGCAAAACAGGATTTGTGCAATTTTGGGACCAGATCCAAAGCACACTGAAAACAGAAGATATTAACTGACCTAACAGACTTGGAACAAGACCTCAAATTTTTGACATTTTCTTATGGCAATTTAGGCATTCCTCCTCTTCTCAGGTTCTGCACAAGGCCATGATGTCCCAGCCTCAAACTATCAGTAGAAATTTTGGCCTCTGGATGCAAGAGAGAGAAGGTGCTCAGTGACCAGAGCACATGGTGCTGATTTTCCAGGTCTAAAGTTGCTGGCTGAGCTCACAACCACATTGCAAAAATAATTCAAGAAATAACATCCTTTTGCCATTCCTCTTAACAGCAGGTTTTTTCTCCCCACCCTCCCTGCTATACTGCCAAGTAGACATTGGCTTATCACACAGGGGAATTCCAGTTTGGGAAAACAAAGGAAAAACTAGTTAATATTTCCTAATGAAAAGCATGCACTCTGCTGCGACCTACAGGCCATAACCAGAATTCTTCTGCCAAAACATACATTTTCTTGGTTAGTGTTTTTTTCCTGGAAAAACACATCCAGCATGTTTCTGGATGCTACATTGCCTGCAACGCTTATCCCTGAATTACTCAGAATAAATGAGAGGAGTGTCAGGAACACACCACCTCCAGAACACCTCCCTGCACAAGCACAAACTTGCCCTTTCTCCATCCCTGTCACATCAAGCATTTACCATTACTCTCTTTATTAGCACTATGTTCAGAAAGTCCCCAAAAGGCTCCTACATGCATTTGTCTCATGTATTTCGAAGTAGCAATTAAAAAAGCACACCAGGGTCACATGGAGAGCTTCGCAAGCTCCATAGCCACCTTCCTCAGCACTGCAGGGTGCACAGGGACAAGCTAGACCCAAGTGTCACTTGGGGAAATACCCCCAGCACCTTCAGTTCCTCGCTGAGGCATCAATAGCTATTATAGCAAAATCACCTGAGGACTCTGAGGAGCAAGACAAGGGCTTTACCCTGCCAGCTGTGATCCAACACACAATCCCTTCTTCCCTTTTCCTTATTTTCCTGGGAAGCAGCAGCAATCATCAAATTACAAAGTAGTAATATGACTGGCTATACTCTACAAATAAATCACCTAAATGACATGTTCAAATAGGACCCAAATGCTTGGTTTTCCCCGTCTTTCCATGCTCACTGGTCACTTGCTCATCCTTTGTGCTTTTGAACATCTCTTAAGCAAACACTTGCGAGGCTGTCAATGATTTGCTCAAATCATACACGTTTCCACATAGCAGCACGGCCCAGCATCTAATGGTAAGCTCAGAAATCAGCAGCAGTTTGTAAATCATTCACTGATCAACTAAACAACTTAGCCTTGAAAAGTACTATTTGAACAGCTATAATACACTTAGCATTACTGCAACAAAATGTTGGTATTTGGGAATCAATAGGATCTGACAGATTAAGTATAACTCTGCAGTCAAATATTAGTTTAACTACAGAAATATTACTTAGATTGTATGAAGATTGGCCTTTTCCTCTACTGAGGGAGGGGAAAAACCCTACTATTTATTGCACTGAAGCCACATATAGAGTTTTCACCTCCTGACACACTGCTCTCCTGATAAGCTGTTTAATCTCCCTCACGCAAGGAATGCTGCCGCCTTTCCTGGTTCTCCAAAAGAAGTTAAGACCTGCAATGAAGTGAAGACCTGCAATGTGCCTTCATCTCCGATGTGTCCAGAGCCCTGAATGAAACAGCATGACAGGATGTGCATCCGAGCTGCAACAAGGGATGTGAGTCAGCCTCCTCCAGCCATAAATCTAAGTCATTGCAAACCCCCATGCCATTTATTTCTTCCATCTGATTCTTTCCCCTGATTAATTTTGCAATGTTGTAATTTTCAAAGCACACAGTTACCTTCTCTGAAGGAGGTATGGGATCTATTGGGGAGCCTTGGAACAGTGCTGCCAACTCACATGATTATCATGAATCTTAGGATTTTTTAAGCTTTCTTCAGTTTTGGCTGCCAGAAGTGTGCAGTAACGTGAGAACCACTGCTAGCTCTTCCCTTAATTTTTATTAATAGCAGTTTTCTAGACTTTATGATTGTACCCTAAAGACTCAGAAATCAGAAAAAGAAAAAAGGGGCCAATTTAGTCATTCTAACTGATTTTTAAGATCACAGTATAATTCATGAGAGCCTGTCTCAAGATATTTTTATATTTGAAGCTTGCAGCTGTTCACTTTTCATTCTCTCCAGACTGTCCATTAATATTATTTTAACTGTCTGGGTTATTAAAGGGGCAATGTAAGCTCTCCTTATCCAGAGGCAGAATGGCAACCTGAGTGATTGTTTTCCAGGCGCTTGCAAGCAGCTTGTTGGGACTGGATGCAGTGTCTGGCCGTTGGAGGATGGTGGGAATGAGGAAGGAAAGATGAAGGCTTGCGGGGGACAAAGAGAAGAAAGGAGATCATTTTGCCCTCCCAGGTGAAGCATTCCTGGTAGGTAGGACAACCACAGTGACTTGCAAACCCCTGGGACTGGTTTCCTCACCTTTCCGGGCAGGTTGAGGTGGGACTGACATGTGGGCAGCCCGCAGCCAAGCTGTTTGCCAGAAGCACAAGCACCTCGAGCAACTCCGCTCTCGGGGCAAAGCAGAGCCGAGATCAGAGCAGGTTTGAAGCAAACTACACAAAGCTCCTAGCAGGTGCCCAGTTTACAAGCTCATTTTCTCCCTCGCCTTTCCGGGTGCTAAGGATGTTTACACAACGGGCGCATCCACAGTGTCCCTGCTCTTAAAAACATCAAAGCTGGAGCCTCAACCAGGCGACATGACTCGAAGAGGAAACGCCTCTGCCCAGGACATTGCGGCAAAATATTCTCCAAGTGCCCTTTCCTTTGCTTAGCCACAGCACCAGCTGTGTCTGGTGACCAGAACACAAGGCCTGTTGCACTTGGCATCTTTCTCAAAGCCTCAGTTACTAAAAGCACTTAATTATTTGAGCACTTTACCCTTCCAGCAGCAGAAACCAAACACAACACAACTGTTTAGCTCTAAAGAGTTGGGAGAAAAGTTTGAAAACATAACCCAGGAAACTCCAGAAGGAACCAAAGGCAAGTAGAAAGATTGCCAAGCTTTGTATTTCATTCTTGGGTCAACCTCCTACTTTTAGAGGCCCTAACACCATTATTGCATATAGGGGGGAGGCATTACCAGTTTAGCTGCACATTATCTTCGAGAGAGAAATCCCTTAGCAAGTACTAGCTCTCTCTGAATAGTAACAGGCCAGCAAATAAAAGCATGCTTTGTTTAAGTGTTCATTACTGCTGAAGTTTCATTTGCTTTAAAACAACTTGCATATTAAGTAGCAATAATGAAACCTCATTAAGGGCTGCCCATATGTCTGGCAACAAGAGGCTAGCACTATGAAAAAAGACTGAAGTTTTCTGTGATAAGCTGTCCCCAACTTTTCCACTAGTGATCCCATTTAAAATTTCTCATCCAACCTCACCAACTATTTGGAGATTCCCACTTCCAGCACATGATTTTGGTCACTCACCATCTACAGTCATTCAACCTTTACTTGAGGAATAACTTTTCACAGACCTTTCCATGGGTCAAGTGGTACATATTACCCAGTAAAATAGGCTACTAGAGTCCATTGGTAAATTGGACTAGCATAATAAATTGCTTTTCAAGGAAGATAAGAAAACAGATCAAAACCTGGTGTATATAAGGAGATATTCATCCTGCTACATATGAAAAGAAAGGCTCTGCTCAGTTGTGCTGCAGAGAGGGGAAAAAAGACCCAGAGACCTTAGCCTCCAAGTCCAGTAGTCAGTGCAATGCTACAGGAAGAGATGCTTTAGATAAACACTTGAATTTGCAAATCTGCATTGGTACTTTTGAAAACAAAATTGCAAATGTAAAATTGAATGTAAAGTTGTAGATTTTGAAGTGTAATGAAACACTGGCAGCATATGCACATTTGGCTCCGAGTGAAAAATTTAAGATTGTGTATTTATAGTCAGAACCAAAATCAATAATTGAAGAATTTCAGCCAGAATTGTACCATGTATTGCACTTTTCATGCCCTAAAGCTATGAATTGGTATTTCTTACAATCTACAATGCAAAAGAACTTTAATTTCTTCCCAGCAAATGTTTTTATGAAATTAGAGGAAAAAAATCTTGACCTTGAAACAGTCATACTAATAAACAAAAAAATGTACAATTCAGTTTATCATTATGACTCAGATGAGATTAGATAATCACACAGTTTAATTTCCAAACATCTCTGTGCTGCCATTGTTTGTTTGTAGCTCTGGCAGACTAGCTTTAAAAGGATGAAAAACAAGATTAAGGATTTATTTACATTTTCCTTAAATATCTGCAGTATTATGCTGTGGATGAGTCTTTTAATCACCTATTAAATTCTGTGCATGCAATGTCCAATTTTACCCATACTCACAGAAAGCAAGAGGAACCACATTAATGCATAAAGCAGATGTAGACCAAAGCAGCCCAAGGCTTCAAAATCCTGGGGCACCCCAAATTGCTCCCGACTTTCTCGGCTGCCTAGAGGCTGCCTAGTCAGCACCTCACTTCCCACCTCCATGCGGGAAGGAGAACTCAGGCTGAAAAAGAAGGTTGCTTTGTAGCTGCCTCAATCCTACCTTTATTTTAACCATAGCCTCCAAAAAAATAAAAGCTGGAAAGATTTATTATGTCATCCTAGTCAACTGCCTGCCAAAGCAGGAATACAACTTTTTTTTTGGTATTTTGGGGTTTTTTTTTTTTTGGTATTTTGTTTTAGGAATTTTTGAGAACTTTTAACCAGTTTTACATGACGTGAGTACATGATATTTACATGATGTTTACATGATGTGAGTAATGGGGATTCCACAATCCACTAGACTTCACTGTTTGGAAAAACATGCTGGCAGGCAGCTTATAGTTTTTTCTGCGCCTTTTCTCGCTATTCCTCCCCACAGCACTGCCTGGAACCTATGCAACTTTTCCAATGTTTTTGGAATAGATTTGCTCTTCCTGCCAAGCTGCAGGCAGCATGGGACCGATGAGATGGTAAAATTGAGGCATCTTCAAGGCCATTTTTCCTAGATATTGTGAAAACTCCTCTTGTTTTGACTGCTGGCATAAAATAGCACAACCCCAGGGTTTTGGTGCTAAACTCCTGGATGTGTGTGCATGTATTTGGGGACAGCTGGAACACCAAGATCCCTGACATTCTGCTTTGCAGAAAGCACCGTATGCATGAGGTGAAGACAGCATGACCCAACAGTGTTTCACAAGGAACAACCTAAGAAAAAACATCCCGGGCAGATGAATCTTTTCCAGGAATATATTATCTTGCCTTTCAGGCAGCTTTGTGTCAGTTTAAAGCAGTTGCCAGTGAACTTAAGCCAGACGCTGTGACTGTCTCAGATGCTGCCGTGTTGCTCCTCATGGAGCTTTTACACAGCCCAAACAGGTGTTTTTGGAGCATCCTCCTATTACACATCCCTCCTCTCCCACCAATGTCCCCACCATGGTCCCCATTCGTACCATCCTTGCCATTGCAGCTCCCTGGCAATACCAGCACGTTGGTCCCACATATCTCCAGCTAATAGTTCAGCTTATATTCAAACAGCCATTAACATAAAATCAACACAGCAATTCCGTATGAATTCTCATATCATTAATCCATTTAAAGTGGATACACAGTTCACGCTTCAAATTCACTTCATTATTGACTTAATAACATTTAAAGAGGCCATGGTCTTTGGCTCCACTGGAACAGCTTCCCCTCCCCATCTTCCCACCTAGTTTTATAGTCCTTCCTGGGGAGTTAGCACTGTGAAGCTTGTATAATGTGAGCTTGTTTCTCACATCACAGTGAGAAAACCCCACCTAATTGTACATTAATTCTAGCAAGGTGCAACCTCAGAGGTCTTTTCTGGCTGCCTGGCTTAATAGCAGTCTTTGCAGAAAAACATCCATGCCAGGCTGCATAAAACAGACCCCACCTGCCCAGACACCCTGGATGCCACCAGTGCCCGTTTGCTGCTGTCCATGTGCACTCGACATCAACTGCTCCGGCCACAGCCACTCTCCTCCACTGGCAGAGATGCAATTACATCTTTCTCCACATCTGGTACAATTAGCTGCCTATTACTGGCATGGACAGTGGTACCAGGATAATTTCTGGGCTCTAAGCACAAAATTAATAGTTGCATCAAAACAGCCTAAAGAGAAGTGTGTTCTCCTCAGTAATCTGATTCAACACTACTTTCCTGTCCAGCTCCTCCCCATCCCTCTCCCATCTCTCCCTGGCAGTCGCCTGTGGGGAATAACACGGTTCAGGCTTCAGCCTCCCTTGCAGAGCAAAAGCAATCAGCAAGCAGCAGGTCTGGCAGCTCACTCTGAAAAATGGCAGGCTACAACTTGCCCAAATCCCCCACTAATACAGGCCGTGGTTGGAGACTCTTCCTTGAGACTCCTCTTCCTCTGGCCATGCTGGGGGGGACCTGGCAGCGCAGCCTCTGCTAAGTCTCAGGATCACATTGGCAGGGAAAGTGCACGGACACCACTGGGGACTCATTGCAGCAGCACCAAGCATTTCTTTCTGCAGGGGAAAGGGCAGTGGCATCAGTGCTGCTGCTGCCAGCACGTTGCAAGGTGGATGCTTGCAGGAACACATGAACAGGCACCAATTTCATTAACGCAGCCTTACCACAGACATCAACAAAAGCAAAATTGCTGGACTACAAAATACAAGCAAATACTTTCATTCAGATATTATAGCAAAGAAAAGAGTTAAAGAGCCCAGGATGCATAACTTATTTTCTGTGGTTTCATCTTTTCCAGTATGGCCTTAAGGTATTTCCCACAGTTAACGTCACTCTCCCCAGCTTAATTTAGGCCCATGGGAATTTCCAGGTAGCACTTTTCAGCTTGGGACTGCCTTTAAAGAAGGCAGGTGGGTACTTGCTAACTACTTTGCACCCATTTTATTACTTTCTTTGTTATTGCTATGAGAATAAATCCCATTTCCTCTTTGGGATTCTAGACTTACTGGTGCCAGTAAAAGTGGTCCTTGCTTTTGTGCTGTCTACTGACACATCTACTTATAAGGCAGCACCATTATCCTACTTTTACTACGCAAAGGCAGTAAAAAACAGTACTGAAAAGTCTTAAAACCATCCCTGAAATTCTCAGAGCAATTTCACAAACACTAGCAAACATCTGAGTTTTTCCTAGGTTTGCCACAGATTTTTTTAATCACATTGTGTTTAGAAAATGCAGTCTTCATAAACCAGAGCTTTTGTAGACAAGGTCCAGAGCCTGGCTTCACACATTATGCACACTAGCTTTCAGAATTGGCAGAAAAGAGGATTTATGTATTCATTACATAACTGTTTGAGGAGATTAAGCAATTAAGCCCTTGCCTGCCCCTATCCATCCATGCAGTGTCCCATCAATCCATTGCCCACAGCCATTCACAAGAAATGACAAGACATGAGCTCAGGGCATGGGAAAGTTCACCAAAACATGCAGAAGTGCTCCTGAATCCTGTTGTGGACCCCAGCATTTAGGCACACTCACTACAGAGCCGATGTTCCCCAGACGCATCAGACCAATCACATGGGCAGCGAGTGGGGACATCAGGCAGCACTCGTGTTCCCATCACCTGTGAGAAGCAGGCTGGCTGCTTGTGAGCAGCTCTGCAGATGCACATGGTGCCCCTCCAAGCAGGAGTTAAACAGTTACTCTCAATGGAGGGAATTCTCATGCTTATTCCTATGGGTTACACACAAATTAAATTAACTAGGAGAGCTGCTGTGCTTTAGAGATTCAGGTCATATTTCCTGTTGGGCACTTCACCATCCTCAAATATACACCAAAATGATAGTCACTGTTGCAGATTTGATCATTAGACTTATTCTGGGAACAAAGTGGTAATTCTCCATTTTGCCAAGACCATCTCTTTGCTGTGGAAAAACAGTGAGGACAACTTGCAGTTGAGACACCAAATTCAACCCATCCCCTCCTCCCCTACGAAGATACTTAGAAGAAAAAAGCCAACATTGAGCAGCTGTTGGTCTCTCCTGGGGTATCCACCAGCGAGATCAAGTCAAGAAGATGCAGCTATAATTGTATAACCTCCAATATAACCATGTCCTCTCCACTCTGCTCCCACCTTCCCAGGTAGTGCCTGAGAAGCATTAAGATGCTCAGAAATGCTAAGCTTCAAAACAAAAGTGATTCCCAACCACTCCAGCTGTCTAAACTGCCATTGAGTTCTGTGGGATGAAGATTCAGAGCCTAATTTTAAGACTGGAATCAAGAAAAAGGGATCCTTGAAGCAATGTACAGTTGCAAGTTTTAAACTGAAGAACAAGTGTCACGATTTGTCTTTATCCCTGGGAAATCCAAGTTATACAAACGCGTTCATACTTCCCCAGTCATGAGTGCACATCACAAGATATTACAGCAAAATCTTCTTAGTCTTTCTCAAAGAAAGATGACAAGTGTGCACTCTGATGTTTACTTCCCTATTTGTATGAACAACATAATCCTGATTATGTTTCCTGAAAGATGGAAATACCCATGCTTGCATTTTTGAATGCAGAAAGAAGAAAACGAGGACACCTGTTCATAGTAATCATCAAGAAAGATTAGGGCCCTATCTGGGACATGTTTTACACAGATGGGCCTGTCAATGTCTTGTGTTTTCCCTCTCCTCATTTTTTTGCAGTTCAGATATAGATTGAGCCAACTATTAACACTTTGACCTATGTCTATCTGCACTGAGTGGAAAAAAAGAGAAAAACTACCACTCAACCAAAAAACACTTTCCAGTCTGCTGAGATTGAGATGGGGAATCTTTATCTTTGGTAATGCAGCTCCAACTGAAGCCCTTAAATCATCTCAGGATTTTTATCAGAGCTGTATAGCCCAGAGTCCTAATCATTTCCCCGTGGATAAGTGAAGTACAGAAAGATCAAACTACTTGATCATAAGAAAGTTTGTGTTAATGAAAGAACTTAAAACCATATCCCCCAAACCCTTGTCAAGTACTCAACCCAGCAAATTTAATCTGTAAGATTTTTGTAGCCCTCAGACAAAAATATATATTTTGTTTCAAATGATATTCAGGTATATTTCTGCTTCATTTCAGAATAAATCTTCAAAATTTTGAAATACCTTTGAATAGAAAGTTCTGGTTTATCAAAAGAAATACTGGCTTATACATGAAGTACCCCTTTGAGTTCACCTTTTACAGTCTGTATGGTAGTAGGAAAAAAAAAGAGGGTTTTTTTCCACTGAAGTATCCCGCTTTGGTACTGCAGATAAGGAGCAGGACTGATGCTAGAGGAAAAAGGAAAAAGATATGGCAGCATTAGATTTTTTGAACAAACAATCTGTTTTGACAAGGAGTTTTGATTCTGGTAAAATTCACTCCCTGATGGACAGATACTCAATCAACATTTATGTGAGCAGCTCCACTGCATTGTTAGAGGTACTAATCAAGCAAATCACACACTGCCTGCATCCGAACTGTTCAATTCCTGCCCATGTGCTGGAGACTGGAACACAGATTGTGCAATATAGCTGCTTGGAACAACAAAATACCTCTTATTTTACTCCTAATTTCAATTTCCAGAGGCCCTGGTAGAATTTGGAAGCAGCAACTAAAATAAAGGAGCAGCCAACTGTGCCCCATTGCTACTCCATTCTCCAGGTGAAGAATATCACCAAGAATCCCTCACATTGGGAAGCTGAGATCCACCATCCACAGGATCAAATCAGACACACTGTGCTCATGCTGTCTCTGTTCAGACCTGTACATGCCACACAAGGATGAATTTGCTGTGGTGCTGCTGCTTATTTTCTCTCCCAAAGCTCTTGGTTTTTCCCCTTTGCTCCAACACACCACCATTCTGGTGGCAGAGCGGGAAGCAAGGTGTGAATCAGTCTGCAGCTAAATGTTATCCTGGAAGGTGCTGGGCTGTGAAGAAGGCTTTCAAATCAAGAGATATTGGCTACTGCATGAAACAGGCAACTTTGAAGCAGATATGCTATATCTTGGTTCTTTGAGGGGAACCACAACACCAGCTGCACCTTGAAAGATAAGCCAGTCCTGTCAAAATTTTCTATCAGTTCCGCAGGGGTGTTTCCACAGTACTCAGGAGCTACCTGGGTCTCCGAACTGGGTCAGGTATGTGTTTCTGTCCATTTTGGGGACTGATTTAGGCTGCCACACATTTTGCTATTGACCCCTCCTTTCCCCAAAGCCATGAACATTCCTCTACCTCCTTCTTAATTGAGGAGTCTTTTCTGCTGGTTTGGGTGGAGGCAGGGAACCTTGGTTTTATGGCTTTGTACTGTTTTGCAGAGGAGTTAAAAAATACGCTCAAAATGTCACAGTTTCTCATACGCTGTTCTGGTTTATGGAAGATTTCAGTTTTATTTGAACTGAAACTAGAAGATAGGTTTGGGTCAGATGTAAAAGAGTGGTCTTCTGAGCAGTCTGCAATATAGAGATCAAATAATTCAGCATTGCAATTTTGGTTATGACATAATGTGCGGTTGGTGGTTTCAGTAGTTGCTTTTACTATACTTAGCGGATCAGAGTGAAGCTCATCTTATGCAAAGCAAGAATCAAAAATGAGATGTAGATTTCTACTCCTGAAGTACTGGCATCCAAGGAAACAGCAAGCAGAAAAAGACAACACCTACTTGAAAAATAAAAATTGCATGCAAGCCATTAAGAGTCAGGGTGTGCAATGCAATTTCCTTC
This sequence comes from Nothoprocta perdicaria, assembly GCF_003342845.1. NCBI lineage: Eukaryota > Metazoa > Chordata > Aves > Tinamiformes > Tinamidae > Nothoprocta > Nothoprocta perdicaria. Next base: position 5,722,295 of record NW_020454316.1, on the reverse strand, counting down.
TGCTTGGATCATGTGAAGATTATACATTTATTATTTTCTCCTCTAGTACAGCCTGTCTCAGCAGAGACCATGACTCCACCTCAGTACACAGCACATCCGGTGGCAGGTTGTTCCAACCCTTCTTTCAGGGCTATTCTGACATCCACCTGCTGAATATTCAATGCTAGCCAAGACACACAGCAAAAGAGGAAAAAAAAGTAGCTGTTTGACCAGCTGGTCAACCAGTTCCCAAAGTTAAGAATAAACAACGATCAGAACCAGAAAAAAAAATGTAATCCTTTACAGCTAACAAGAAGAGTTCTGCCTCGAAAGCTCTGATCTTACAGAAGAAAAATACCTCACTCTAACTGAAAAGTCATTCTATTTTTTCAGCTGCATTCAGCTTGCTTTTATATTTGCATTTAAAACAGCACTCTTGGAACAGGGTGGAGTCCAGGTTTAAAAGTCAAGAGTTATGTGAAACCTCATCTTTCCCTAAGAGCCAAACTTGTCTTATTTGATACAACGAGAGAAATACAAAGTGCTTTAGCAGGGCCTCCCATGACTTGTTCCCAACACACACTGCTGGTATAGGTGCACTTACATCAGTACAAGAGGGCCTGCACCAACACGACTCACTCCAAGACGAGGGCTGGCTTGCATTAGGAAGGATTTGCTGGTAGAGCTGGACCACAAACCCCTTAAGGGAAATACAGCTCACACCCATGAAAAGTATTTTTCCAGGATAGCTCCAATGAGTTTTCTGGGCAAAGAAGCTACTCCAGCAGCAGGATATTGCTGTTGCACAAGTGCATCTCTATTAAGGCTTTTCTCCAAATTAAAATATAAAAGTACAAAGGCAGAATTCTGCTGTAAGGAATTAAGGACAAGGTCAGCATTTCAAAGATTTTTAGAAGGATACACACACAGTCATTTTTCACATTAGGAAAAGAAGTCATGAGTATATGCTGATTATCAAACTGCTTTGAGAAAGGATCACAAAAAGACAGTAACAACTGGCTATTCAGAATTTGCAAAACCTCGTACTGAAGTACATCACAATTTTACTCAAGCAACTAAGCAAGATGGGTGATAAGTATTAAATAATTCATTTAATGCTATTATTTCTGAAGCTTAATACAAACTGGACAGACTTGAAATAGGAAGAGCAAGCTGATTTTTAATCACCAATGATAGAATATATTAAACTCCACATTAGCTGCAACTGACACAGCGCCTTTGATTTCACTAATTGACCTTAATTGATTAAATGAATGCACTTCATATTTGGATTTCACTGCCAGCATATTCTGTCACTTTCTATTATAAGCCATTATAGAAGATACCTGATGATCATACCTGAATATCCTTCCGTTTTATTCTCACTTTCATCCTCCAATTAATTACAGGGCTTCAGCAAGTCCTCAGCACTCGTGTCCCACTTGCAGCACAAAGGCCGCCTCGCTGGCAAGCAGCCGGGTGCTGACAACCTGTCCTTGGTACAGCAAGAGATCGCAGCTGCTCTTTAGTCTAAAGCACTAAACCTGCCCCAAAGCAACCCCCTTTTCTACCCAAGGCATCTGCCTCAATGCTGCATTGCATACAGCATCCTTACAAATTCATATGTTACTACTCAAGAATTTAGCCAATGCAAAAAAACCTATGTTTTAAAACTATAAGCAAAGGATTTCATTTGCTTAAAAAATACTGCACTGAAACTGCAGAGAATAACACACCTAAGTTCTATTTTGCATGAAATTAATCATAAAAGTATAGGTGCTGCTCAGCAGTCACATGGTGAATAATTTATTATGACCAGTTACTAGAGAAACAGGCTCATAGGCAGCGATTTGTCTTTGGGAGCTTCAGTCAGAACTCACCACGTGAAGCCAGAAAGCAGTGTGACCCACATATACTATTAAAATATTATATTCTGAGTACATGGGAAAAATATAATATCTGAGTACATGGGAAAATGCGTTAGCACAATCCCCAGAATCTATATTCATGAGAGCAAGTAGATACAGTGGCTGATGCAAACACCAGCAACTGCAGGTAATTATCAGGAAAAAAAGGAACTAAACACTGGGAGGAGGAAACAGTAAGCAATACTTCTTTCTCTGGAGCTGTCTTGAAGAGGGAGTCTAAAAAGAAAGAAAAACCTTACTGCTTGGTTTCAAGTTATCCTAATGACTTGGGATACTGTCAGAGAGACCATTACAGCAAGTAGTTAATGCTGAAGGATAAATCAGCTAAAGGCTCTTTTGTCCTCACCACAAAACAGAATTTCAAGAAACACTCCACATAACACAAGCCTTTTAGGCTGCTGAGGTCAGCAATTCTTGCAGATTGTCATGCACATTAAGGCTGCATAAAGATTTTTCCAGAGCAAACCACCAAAATTCCCAGTCATCTAAAGCTCTATAGAGAATTACAACCTGCAGATGCCTCTGTCCAATTCCACATTTCCAAAAGGAAAACAAACATCTGGATCCAACAACCAGGATTTGCTTTCAGTACCAAGCACATAATTCCTCTAAAACACAGCATAAATCAATGCCTATTTTCTTTTTCCAGTTGATGCCTGATAAGTTTTGTCTCCCATGAATATGTTCTTCCAAGTTCCTGCTGCACTCAGGATCCCTATTTTATCTAGATCTTTATCTTATCTATTACGTGAGTCAAGGAGGGGGAGGAGGCTTCATTATCTTCCCTAGCACACAGGTAAGTGTTTAAGGAGCAAATTCCTTATTATTCTCCTATAACATGCTTGCAGCTTCCAGTAAGTCTATGACACCTGGTGGAAGGTACACCGATACCCATCACACTGCCACAGACTCCTCTGACTTATTCAAATAAGACATTTTAATGCATTTCTCTGCTGTATTTTGGACTTCCAAGCATGACAGCGCTTTTTTATATCATGGATTTTAGCTTGAAAATTTCTTAGTTAATATTACAGACCAATAAGAGCAATGACATTAGCTCATGTTTACATATGAAAGTTAATTCAGACTATAACAGAAGTCTTTCAGCTGTCACAGCTGTTTCTCAATAACTCCTTGTGCAGACAGCTGTAATTCCAAAATATCCTCTTCATAGTAGATCTTTACTATGGGCATTCTTTGAACTGGGAAGTTTCTCTCTGCTACAACTGCCTTAGATTTCTCCTGAAACTATTTAATCCTTCTAAAGAAATGCATTAATAAGTCTAATACCTAAAGGAGAACAACAGAAAGACCATTCTAGCTAGCACTGGAAAGAATTTTAGCTTGAATAATTTATTCCTGCAGGGAAAGGCAAATAAGCTATCCCAGCACAACTTACCTTTTATATTTCCAAAATCTCATTCACACAGCGATTTGCACAGATTTTTTACTCTTTGAATTAGGGACACCAGAAGCTCAATCAACAAGATCTAAGGGCCACATCCCTGATTAATAAATAAAATAAAGCTAAAGTGTAATTAAAATATCAACTCCACCTTTTCCTTACATCAAATTTACAAAGGGAGCCATTTTCCTGCAGCAAATTCCTACAGATTTTGTGACATGATCATTGGAACATAGTAAAAGCACATAATAATTCAGCCCAAATTCTAACTGTGTCTAAAGGGTTTATAGAAAGCTCAGCTTCACACTCCAAAATCTGAATTATAATTAATTTCAGGAATCAACCAACCTACTCTTACTTTAGAAATGTCAGGCTGAGGAGTACATTATGTGAGATCACAATTACAATTAATCAGAAGCACAGACGCGCGCACACATCTTTCCACTTAAATTCTTTGGCCAAAAAATTACAATCCTGACAGATGCTAAATGATCTTTTCAAATAATCACTGGTGATAAATGTTACAGTTTTGCAGCCTCCTGCCAATACAGAGCTTTTCAGCAGCAAACAAGCAGCATTTGACAACTCCTGCACTAACTCTAACAGCTCGCCGATGCCCATGACAGCTTTCTCTGTAGCTCTCTATCCCCTCTGGATAGGGCTACAGGGATGTAAGAGTCCAGTATATTAAAAAATAAATGTAATTCTTGATACAACATCCTTATTTTCTTTCAAAGATTAAATGAGTTTAGTAAGTACAGTCATCTTCAACCCTCGTGGTGTTTTTCAGTCTTATATCACCCTGCTGAAGGCAAGAGGGCTTTCTCTGCCTGGATCCAATTTAGCAAGGTGGGGAAGTGCAGGTTTTGGAAGATAAGACCATCATTAGGTCTCAACTTGTCTCCAGTTTCATTTTCTAGTGTGAAAGATGAGTGCTTCGAGTCAGAGAAAGCTTAGTGCAAAGACACTTTGCTCTCACCGTACAAAAGGGCAAAGCATCACTCTGGCTGCTCTGTATTGCAAAAGCTACAGAGAAACACATTAATAACAGGGAGATGCTCCCTTTGCTCATATTTTGGTGCCACACCAGTGCCCAACAGAAGACAGCTCTACCATTAAAAGAAATACCTCATTATTTTGTAATAACACAAGGATATACTTTACAGTATGGAGCTGACACACTGTACCCAGATATAACCACAGGATCCTCAAGGTTAGCACTCTGATGTGCTTTTATGGCTTTCTTTTAAAGAGAGGAGGAAAAACGAGGAAGAAGGTTGCTAGGAGCACTCCAGAAGGCATTTCCCCCCACTCAAAGGGCAGGCTCCCTTCCCATGTCCCATTCCCTCTCCATGTCTACCCCGTCTGTCGTTTAAAAGTTCCACAACCACAGCTCCCATCCAGACCAAAACACCAGCAGAAGCTTTTGTGATATGCTTGGAAACAGGCAGAGCAGGGAGACCTTTCCTTGCCCTCCTGTCGTGCAAACTCAAGTCTTTCCACTCCTCAGTGCACATCTCCCAGATCCCAGCATTCCACAAGCACTCCAGAGGCACATCCTCCTTATCCTGCTTCCTCCCAACCACAACCTCAGGTGCTGATCAAAGTCTGAGCAGCCTTTGCCAGGTAATAACAGCTAGAAATATCACTTTGCTTCACTGTCACCTGCAAGGGGAGAAGGGACAAAAATAACTGCTCCCTAATTTAATAGGAACTTCAAATAAAAGCATCTCCTCCTTTAGCATTCATCTGCCCTTGGAGCTATTTTTGTCCAGTTCACTATGAGAATTGTTACATTCTGTTGTGCCTAAAATATTTCTCTTCTTTAATCACTCTAGAGTGCTCCTACCTGCAGTAAATGAACTGAGCAGACAGGAGAAATTTATTACAGCCACCAGCCAGAGATCAAATTCTTTGCTCAGTTCTTTGGGCTACCACAGTTCCTAGCAGTTCTGCTTTTTAATAAAACCGATTGCAGCTGAATGCCTGGCCGCTTCAGGAGGAGATGCCAAGACTTGTTATTTCATTATACACATATTCTTACTTGTGTATTCTCTGGATGGGCTTAATGTAAACACAGAGCTTTGTCCAGTTGACATAACACGACTGAAGCACTAGTCTGAGCACTAAAACACAAACTATTCCTCCCGGTGCTGCTCCCCATTTCCTAGGTAACACTAAATAAATAGCACCTTTCTTTTACCCCTCTTTCATGGCTAGAGCTGTCAATGTGTTTGGGGAGAGAAGATGGGAAAGGAAGAAAACATACCTGAACAAGTTCTGTTCCTCCATTTCATCAAAAAAGGTGATGAAATAAGTCTTTTGTACCACCCAGGTCTGATCAGAGGCCTAAAAAAAGGTCTTCATTGTGAGCTAAATGCAGATAATATGGACCCAAAAGCTGTTTCCTGTCTCACAGGCACAGTTAGGAGGCCCTTATCCCAAAATCTTAGGAATCTTGCAGATTCCCACTTGACTTCCAGAGCAGCCTTGACAGCCCACAGACAGGAACACAGAGGTGGGAGGAATGGGGAGCTGCTCCGCCATGACAGGGAGTGAAGGGGAGCTATGAGGCTATGGCCTGCCACATCAGAGGCAAGAGCTCTGACCTGAAAATAGTAAAAATGAAAGTAAAATCAAGGGGAGCTTCCTTCAATCAGGAGGAACAAAAAGCAGCATTTAAATACTGTGCCTGTGGTGGAACCAGTGAGTTGCAGACTGAGAGGCCTGGGGCAGACGCATCTTTGGCACCCATGTAAAGGAAGCTCTGGCATATGGCACCACACAGCAAGGGACTTTGTCATCTCCAATAAAGACGGGTGAACTTGTTTCTGAAATCTGACAGCTGGTGGAAGGTGTCTCTGGATTAGAGGATTTATCACTGGAAGTACAGATGGTTAGCTTGGAGGAGCCATCACAGCAGCTTCACACAGACAGGAGATCACAGCAGCATGCGGGGAAATGAACAAAGTCTTCATGTCACCGCAAACTTGGCCTGGGTGGAAAGGTGACGGCAACAGGGAGTAGGGCTATTTCCATATGTTTGGACAGAGCATGGCATTGCCTCTAGAGGAATTAGAGGGAGAAATCAGTGCCATCTTCCTCGGGCTAACAGAAGGTCGGCATTTCATAAAAGAAATGCTGGCAGCCCTGGGGAATCTCAGGACTCGAGCCGAAGCAAGCACACCACAGAAGAGATGTTTGCTTATCCTTGAATTTTCTATGGCACATTGCATGCAGTGCTCAAGTGCAGAAAGGCACTCCCACTGGAGGACTTCAGTCATGCTGAAGTCACCTCAGAGCAAGAAGAGGTACCAAAAACTGAGAGCCTGTAAAAGTGCTGAGGCACATAACCAGGTCTTAAGTGTCAAACCTCCTCTTCTGACTGTCTGAGGTGCCATGACGAAGTTTTGACAGGGATAGAAATAAAAAGCTGAAGCAGCACAGCAAACAGGGAAGGTCTTGCTGTATCTCAAGAACTTCCTCCATTCAGCCTGAAAGCAAACCTTACAGCTATTATCATGAGGAAAGCTAATCTCAGATATACTACCTCAAAAGACAGCTTTGTGTATTTGCCCTGGAGTCCACTTCAGCAAATGCAGCCAAAAAACACATCAGCATCATCTCTAAAATAGTATTTCTATAATACATATTATTTAAACAAGTTCCTCCATGATACCTATGACACTTACCTATAAGGCAGTCAAGAAATAACATCCAAGAAGCAGGTGCTAGAAAACATATCTATCACCTAAAGCCTGCCAGCTTCATCACACAGGCAGTGATGAGGAATGACTCCTACTGCAAGAGCCAAAGGAGGAAAGGTGCTGAGGGCAACTGTTCTGACAGGGGCTGGAGGAATTGAGGCTAAGTAGTTGTGGCACCTCTGTGCCACATTGCTCTGCATTCATGCCAGGGCACATGAGCTCTCCGAAAAAAACAAGATTCAGGATCAAGGAGGTCTAGCATCTCTACCACTGATAGTGATCTGAAATTTTATGCCCCCTTTAGATTACTTTCGGTTTTGCCTATATTTCTTAAAATACTTCCCAGCTGGAAATTAAGCACTATTAATAAATGTCAATGCAGTTACCTTTATGGTCATGAATGACATGAAGTGACTAATACATAATGAAAATCATCTCCCAGTATACTGTAAGACATTCTTCATTCTGCATAAGCAATTCCTGTTATTTTGGACTTGTTTGTAAAACTGGATTTTACAGGTTTAGTACTTAGTTGCCTTGTGACACACAGGAAAGGGATGCTGCAATTAAATTAGTGCACATGTGAATCCCAATAAAGCCATTTTCCAATCTATTTTTAGAATTTTCATTCTGCTGTCTTGGTCCAGAATTTCCCCAAAGTCAATGAAAAGACTGATTTGAAAAACTGTCACTCACTCGACCTACTGAGTTTTCCTTCCGAGTCTCTTGGGAATAGAGCTCCCATTGCTGCATTTTCAGCCTCAGTTGGCTTCCTTGAATTAGCTGTTTTGGAAAATTCGAAGCCTGAAACAGTTCAAAGTCCCAGTTTCTTTCCACTTTTTTCCAGTTCTAGTCAGACTAGAAATAAGGAGGAAAAAAAAAAGGACAAGCATCAAACATTATTCATCCAGAAGGTGGAAGTGAAAGCCTTGGCCCTTGATAAAGCCGTAGGGGTGGACAGGTCTCCCCTCAGCAATCTTAGCTTGCCTGGCCAAGTGCCTGCACACACTTCAGTGCTATGAAGTGCAGGCAGATTAAGCTTGAGCAAAGTGTTCACACACGTCCACAACTGGCTATGAAAACCTACCAATAGTCCCATTTGCCCAGATTCAAAAGATCAATTCCAAAACTGCTGGAGTCTTTCCAATAACAACAAGGACTTTCAGATTACCTCTGTTAATCTTGCACAAGTCATTTCGCCTCCCTTTTATGTCAGTTTGTCTCTGGAAAGCAAGAATAAAGTATTTCCTTGCTTTACTGAATTACCTTTGAGATCTCCCAGTGGAAAATGGGAATCTGTGTTATTACAGTTAGATCAGGTTAAGACCAGCAGCAGCAAATCATTTTGGAAGACCTCAATCTTCTGTATCTAATTAGAAATCTAGGTTCTAATGGGAATGAAGCACTTAATCCAGAATATGAAGAAGTTGTCTTGAATCTGCTATAAATTGATTTAAAAGATGGATAAGAAATTAAATGGTATAATTACAAAGGTTAATAAACTCAAGGGAGTCATTAGACAAACTATGAAATGATTTTTTTTTAAAGGAGCAGAATAAAAGATAATAGAATTCAACCCTTTCAACTCAACTTTCCCTGAAATGTTTTCTCAACTGAGGAAAGTCAATGTCAAACAAAAGTATTAGACAATTTCTTTGAGCTTTGAGTTTTAATTTTAAATGAGATTTGATAAGGTAAGGGATGGGCCCTATTTAGTCTGGTGCAATAAGATACTAAACATGATCCACCAAAAAAACTACTGCTATAATCCATCATTTCCTAAACTCTTAACTCTTCATGAGGATTTCATGTTACATAAAACTTTATCAAAAATATGCTAAAGAGAATGCTAAAAATGAAGCAGACTACCTGATTTTAAAAAAATCATACATTTGACAAGTGAGAGTTAAGTAAATGTTCTCCAAAGTGCTTCCATGAATTAAAAATCCAATTTATTTCCCAGAATACTTAGGAACTATGATAAGTGATTTTTTTCTACAGGGAAATTTAACTAAAACCTACATGACAGAAGTACTTATTTTCTGATTTTTATGACAACAAAAATACATGGTGCAAAAAAAAGGCTTTGGGAGTTTAAGGCTGCTTTTATTTCATTTCTCACCACAAAAATGAAAGAGAATGAAGGGAAGATTATATTGCCAGGTTTCACATTATTAATTGTGAAGGAAGTAGTTGCCTTAATGCATTTGATTACATTGTAATAATCACAGCTCCTTTTAAAACGTGCCAAATTCTGTTCCCCAGAAGTGTCTTTACGCTGACTGCGAACTGTTCAGTCCTGACCACTGACAAGTTGTGACAACTGCACCAAGCCTTCTGGGAGAGTGTAAATATAACCAGCTTTGCACCCACGTGAGGATCATCTGTCAACACGGGAGCACTACAAGCACTGCAAGGAAAGCGAGGCCGCGCCGGGCAAGGGGTTCCCATGGTCCTGCAGAAACAACAGAAGGGACAGCGCTCATGCATATGCAGGACAGGACTGCTCAAGCAAAACACACTCCAAGGGCTGACCTGTCAGTTCCTGGTGGCACTGGGCTGGTGCTCAACTTGGGGCTACGCCTGCAGGAAAGTTGGTGTTAATACCAATAGAAAACTAGAGGGAAATTCTGCATCTAGAATGTGTCCAGATGCTGAGAAAGGGCTGACAAACTTACCAAGTGGTTTGAAATGGAATTAAGAGATATATATACATACACACACACCCCTATCCATACAAATCCCTGTTGTTGAAGTGTTACTGAAGCATCCCAAGGCCAAGACATGCCTTCTTGGGTTTGCACTACAGCAGTGCAGAGCACTTTGAGGAGTAGCCTCCTGCCTCCTCGCTTCGCCTCACACTTCTCACCCTCTTCCAGGGCCCTCCTGAAGGCATTTCCAGCCAAGGCTTTCAAAAATTGCAACATGGCTTATAAGCTACATCAGCCTTGGTCTTTTGTCAACAGCTCCACAGAGCCAAAATTCAGTATCAAACTGTGGCTCTTTTGTGATGAGTGAGTCAGCTGTCACATGAGCAAGAAAAAACGCATATTCACAACCAGACTGCTCCTGGAAATGTACAGACCTTTCAGCAACTGCTTTTTGGACCATGGCAGCTCTTCCCACTGATTTGTCTCCTGTATTACTCACTGCTAAACAAAGTTAAAAGTTTGGAAAATATTTCTTTAATTAAAAGAGTCATCTTAGTCACATGCACAGGCTTTGAGATGGCATTTAGTCTTTGGCTACTCTGATGAGGTATGGCAAGGCACAATCACAAAAATTGCTACTACTAACCCTATTTCAATGGCTAAAGAGTCTAACAGCCTAGTTCAGCTCCTTTATTGCCCCCTGGATGGCTAAAGAGGACAAAATCCTGGAGAGACAGAAGCAAAAAACATGCAAAAATTTGCAGAAATTAAGTACAGGAGACAGGACATAATAAGTCAGGACCATGATGTTCCCCCAAGATTCCTGTAAGAGAATGCTGTGGAAAAGGGAATTTATTCACATGCATGTAGATTAGACAAGAAATAATGAAATAAAATTGGGCCAGGGAAATTCAATTTGGACATCAGGAAATAATTTTTAATGGTGAAGATGGTTATACTCTGGAATGGAAAGCTTAGAGAGACTGGGAAAGATCATGATGGAAATTTAAAAAGAAAGAAAAAAGAGATGAGCTCAATGAGCTCCTGAGTCTCCCCCTAGTCTAATTTAGGAGAAATCATTTAATTTCCCTCTCCTCCCTCCAAGAGGACTCTCTATGATCTAACTTTCCAAAGCAAGCACCACACATCCACTATGTCTGGAATGAACAGCACTTTGGACTTTTTTAGAAAAAAATATATAAACCAAGTAGTTATAGCCTTTTATGATAGTTTTCTCACAATTATATATAGACTAGAGCTCCATTTGATCCAAGAACATCATTAGGCATCTGGCTGACTGGCCTCCTTTCAAGCAGGATCATCAGACTGTTTAAATCATTCTTCAGCTACTCTCAGATAACATGCAGTGCTTACCAGGTGTCAGTCTCCATATTTAACTGCCTCAGGTGCTTTATTGCCACTAAGTGGAAGGGTTCAGTTTGGCATTACTGCAGGCAAACACTTTGATAGTGCACGTAGTAAAACTTGCACTGAAACACAGCACATGTGATTTATGCATCATCTTTTTTACAATCAAAAAATCACAGCTTGAATCATAAGCCTAAAAATACAATAAAGGGACCATACCAATCTCACACATGCAAAATCCAAAGGAGGACCTCAGTGATCAATAAGAATCAGATCTCACCAACCACTGCACACATTGGCACCTGCCCAGCAAAGCACTTAAGTGCATGCTTAATTTTAAGTATACAGGTAGTTTCATTTAAGCTAATGGAATCATTTAAGTGCTTTGCTGGATCATGGCCAGTCTCTTCAACATCTTGCAGTGTCAAGTACACAGAGCACCAGCCTTACCTAATCACAGCAGACTTTAATTGACAAAAATCAAAGTAATGCAGCATTTAGACTGATCCTCCATCTATACAGCAGCTATGATAATTGCAGCGGGTAGGACAAAGTTTGTTTATCCCATCCTGGTGCCTGAAGTATCCTGCTGGATTCAGTCCACCAGGCCACAGCTCTGTCGCAAGCCCTTTCCCAACAACTCCTCGCTTTTCACACAGCGTAACTCATTGAAACAATAAATGCTCCTTTCCCCACCACCACAGCCCTCCATGGGACCACCCCTGGATTCTCACATGACTTGCTTTTCTCCTCAAGTGTCTTGTCCTTTGCTGTTACCTCTTGCAGACATATAGTTGTATTTAGACTGCAGACTCTTTTAGAAAGTGTTTTCACTTGTCCTTTCAAACTCTATGGATCTCTGGAGCTATATAAAAAGTAATAAGGGGCATATGAGAAACAGTACCGATGCTGCTGTAACTAAAGAGAGCAGACTAAGCGACAACCTGAACATCTCCATGAGCTGAAGAACAATACTCTTGATACATTGAACTTACTATTCAACTTCTAAGCAAAGGAATAATACACATATAGAAGCATTAGCTTAGTCTTGCCTCTCTACACAAGTTCCTGCCAAGACAATCCTCCAGTTGTTCTGAAACAGCCCATTTCAGCAAAAAAGCACAAGACATCTCAGCATGAATGCAGATTCAACTTTTCACCACAGTGTTTTTCTTTAAACACAGTTATGAAGGACAGAAATGACACTTCTGGGAACTTGTCAGACTATTCAATTTAGTGAACACAATGACAGAAACTACAGCGGTTTTAAGTGTTCCGGTGGTGGCATGGGTAAGGCACAGCCACACAGAACTCAGGTGCTCTGTCCTGCAGGCATGTGGCACTGCTCACACAGGACAGCCCTTTAACTGCTTCTCTCCAAACACACAAAAAGCGCAGGACTGAGACACAAGCCAGAAGCAAAATACAGGAAGGAGTACCATGCTATGAGAAAAGTAGTAAGTTTGCAGAAATCTGCAGGAAGTTTGTCATGTGTACTCCATTACACTACTTGACCATGACCAGTTAAAAATAGGTATCTTTCATCTATGACTGCTGAACAAGCCTGTCTCTATAAAACAAGATGCTTCCCCTAAGGCAAATAGGGAAACATCTGCAGTGAGTAGGTAGAACTGAGGTACACAGACCTTGCAACAGCAGGGTTTTTTCCTGCAATAGCTCTCTGCAATATCAGCATGGTTTCCAAAAGTGCAACCATTTTGTTTCATGTACTTTCTACTGAAACTAAAATCACTGCGGGTAAGAATTCGGTAGGTTTGTTTTCACAGTTCCTAGAAATGATATGCCACCTAAAATTCATCAGCCTTGCAGTGGCTGAAGGATGACTAGATTTATAGCAGCCCAATTTTATACTTAAGACCTTGTGTCATTATCAACCCAACATACAGACTGGATAGCAGAATTAATTTAGATATAGAGGTAATATTGTAACCAACATACCTGGTGCATCACGCTTGCAGACACAATTCATCTTTTTGCACAGTTTGAACAAGAATACGGAATCCTTGTATCAAAGAAACTGTGTTGGACCTGTAAGTAGTTATGGACTTAGGACTCCTACTGGAATCAAGTCATGTTCTGCAGCTCAGAAGATAGCTCAAGTGAAAAGCAACTTGAAAAATAAATATTTACCCCATGGAAGTGCATGCTACACAGCATGAACTTCAGCCATGGTTGTAGGTCAAATAAAGTCTTACCTATAAACCATGTCATTGAAATTGCATCTCTGGCTGAAGAAGTCACCTTTAATAAAATCTGTAAAGAAGTGTGCACAACTACCTTTTATAAACTGAGCCCTTATACAGCCTTATAGAAAAGATAAAGGTCAGTGACCGGCAATGCAGTCACCTGAAGTAAACACAAATTTGGACACAGCAGCAGTTTGGAAACTGCACCCAACTGCAGGTGCACTTTCGTGACCTACTCAGCACAGAGAACATCACTGGGACTCTTGTGCATTTGAATTATTCATAGGCTCAGACCCTAAATGAATGCACACACATATGAGATTTCTAATTGCTCTTTGCAACAACCACATGTGCAGAGCACATTTTTTAAAATGAATGGGCAAGACAAACACCAGGATATAAAACCAACTCAAGGAAAAACTAATTTTAAAATGTCAAAGCGCATCTCAGCTTTTACTTGGATCAGTCACATTAACTCCACTCTGCAGTAGTTGTCTCTACCAGGATGTACTCCTAAAAAGCACATTCCAGTTGCAATAAAACATTTTTTCCTTTATTACCCACGGAAAATAAAAAATAAGGGACTTTAATTGCATCTGCTTAGAACAGGATTCAATCTGTGATGCAATACAGTGCTTTCCTGCAAGGCACACAGTATTTGAGGAGAGAGTGGAAGGAAAGACAGCAGACAGGAAAAGGTCCAGACTCCTGCAGCCTCAGTTTTGCACTGCGTGGTAATTGCACTGAAGAATTCATGACTCACATTGGTGCACTACTGTGTATTGCTAAATTAGAAGTTTGGCAGGGACACCAGACAAATGATGAAATATATAATATTGGTTTCTCTAACATAACTCATCATTATACTCATGGCATTTCCAAAGTCTGTTTTTAGCACTCCAAGAAAACTTTTTTAAACAAGCACTACCTATTGAATCAAAAGTTCTCTGTAGGAAAGTTAGTAGAAATAGTAAAACATCAAAAAAACAGTCTTTTGGATGGTTTGGGAAACCATGCTCCTTAGGGCTTGAGTCTGCTGGAGTACGCTCCCCCAGGAAGAATTTAAGATTGCTGTACACTAGAGCAGAATTGTGATGTGGAGATGAGGTTCTTCCACCATATAACATGCATAAAGAGAAAAAATGTTTTTTTTTACAGCTGCTTACAAATGTGCGTTGTCAAAATGATTTACATAAAGGCCTTCTAGCCATTTGACAGCTGCGATGAGGCCAAACACACTGGGAGATGTACACATTGGGATAACACTTAAATTAACTCTTACAGACAAATCCTTCTCTCTCAAGCATTGTGGTAAGCCTGGAGTTATGCAGCACGTTGGAATTAATCCAGTTTATCCAGATGCAGCCAATCCTATGTAATGCTAAACTAGTTATTCTGACTTGTAACAAGAAAGAATGGGTACCAGTGTTGAAAAAACATGCTAAGACAGGATTTGCTAGATAACTCCGCATTTACTTCTCAATTTTTCCAGATACCGACATAAACGTACCCAGGATGTGGGAATTAACTCGTATCATGTACTTTCACATCTTTTCACAAAAGGTACTATGATGTGATCATAAAAAGATATATATTTTTACAGATCATAGCAGTCAATGTTTGAACATTTAGAGAGTGCTTAAGGTGTAACACAACTGCTGTCTACAAAGCTTGTCATTGAATTCAAGGTCCTCCCTCACCTCTCAGTAAGCCTGGCAAATTCTCAAAAATAAGGGAGGCAGTTATTAATGTTAAAGTCCCCATGCAATAAACACTGTTCTGTGCATTACATCCTTTAACTAAAGGCAAGCATTATGATTGCAAATAGCTCTTTTTAACTCTTTTCAGTATATAGTACATCTGTTGTGTTTTGGATTTTCATGGAAAAAAATACTAGTCATTTACTGATTTGGCAGGCATCCAGATTTCTACATGAAACACATGCAGTAGGCACAAGATAACTGTTTTATGTGCATGGGTGCATGTATTGTATTTATCAGCTGCTATGCCGATTGGAAATGCAGTGCTGGAGGACTTTGAAGGAGCAGCCTATTGTGCTTATCCTCCCCTTCCCTAGAGGTGCCCAAGCTTAAAAAACATTGAGACAACTGCGAAGCCTTTTGTTATGTTTAGACATTGCTCCTCTAACACATGGTTTCACCAACTTTATTTGGGAAAGAGATCCTCATGCTGGCTGTAAAAGGGACATAGATCAGGGTGTACTAGATACCTTGAACATAGCTTTAAAGAACACGTATCAAGAAAAGCCTCCAACATAAATGAGCTACCAGAATATCTGCCAGCATGGACCTCAGCCAGCAAGTCAAGCAAATTAAAAGCTGCAATTGCTTCCCTGACAGTTCTCCAGCAAAACTCGTCCAGGGTTTTGCTTCCCTGGTGAAAAACAGATCAGTGTGCACCAAAGGTCAGTAGGTTCAGACTACCCAAGACCAATGAAGGGAGGAAATTAAAATGCCACAAGGGCAGCACCATGTAGGACCTGTGCAGCCTCTTTACAAGCTCACTCCAAAGCCCACGAAGTCAATGGGACTCTTTTCATTGGCACCCCGGGCTTCAGAGGCCACCCTGCCTCCCGACAGCGCTTCAGGACGGTCATTGCTGCCAATCTGAGGTGGCAGCACATAGAGAAGCAGGAGACCTTCAAACAGCTAAGTGCTGAGTTAGAGCTACAGAGCTCAATACACTGCAGCACTGTTCTCATTGAAACTTAGAGCTGAGGAAATAGTAGAGGGGGGGAAAAAAAAGATATTTAAAGATATTCATTTGACTTTGAAAATGAATTTCAAGGTCACTGTCTTGGCAACCTTTCAACATTTGTTTTCCATGCCAGCCTGTGCAGAGTCCTATTTCTAACGAGGATCCTTTGGAAACCAGCAGGCCTAAAATGCAAATGGCCAGATGTTCAGTAGGGTGAATCTTAAATTGCATATTTGATTCCTGATGTAATTATATAACCTGTCCAGCCAGAAGACAGGGTCAACCACACGTGACTTATGCAAGTAACCTAGATAGAGCATTGCTCAAAGCAGTTACTGCTATTACTGGATGCACATCTGGCCCACAAAGCCAACCCAATCACAGCCAGAACCAGCACACTTGGATCCCAACCTGTTGCACTTAGGGGACAGCCCACAGTCAGGACATGGGTGCCATCAAACAGCAATGGGGCCCGTGGCCTCTTTCCCCAGGGGAGAGGCTAGTGAGGAGGCAGCCTGCAGAACTGGAGAATTCCCTAATGTATTCACAGCTGCTCTGCAGAGCTGCTAATTAGGTGGGGAAGAGCCCAGTTCACCAGACATGTGCATGGCAACCTCCTGTATCGGAGGAGCACTCGCCTTGCATTTGCTCCCATGCCCTCAGGCTCTTCCACAACTTGAGCGCTCACCACATGCCTGCTCCCCCACGGGGGAGTGCAGCAAGCACAGTTGTTTTGGAGAGGAATAGTCTCAGATTTTTTCCTGTTTAAGGACAATGTGATCTTTTCTTGCTATGATTTATTCCCTTGGCCTTTATATGCAGCCTGCATATGGTACTAATTTCACACCCATTTTCAGATGATGCAATAAAATTAAATGACATGGCCACAGTCACACAGGGATGGCAGTATTAAGGCAGAGTCTAGGAAGATCCGATTCCTTGTCCCAGGGTCTAGAAATACTGAAGAAACAGTACATCCATGTTATCACTATACAGCTGTAGGACTTCCCACTCTCACAGTATCATCCCACTAAACTACACAACCTACAGTTCAATTTAGCTTTAGAGTCCTTGAGAGGCTGAACTCTCATGAGAAATTTTTGTTGGAGAAATATGGCTTGCATATGTTTGTGCCAGAAAGCCGTTTCTGCTGCTTCTCTCCACAACTGTGATTCCTTCATTTTTTGAATTATGACTCAGAAAGACTAAATAAAAGTACAGCTTGGGTTTCAAGAAGAATGCAAACGTGCCCATATTCAGCACCCAGGGCAGCCTCTCCCACTGCTGGCGTTAGCCTGTGCAAGGAGCAAGGCCAGCAGTGCAGGCAGGGCTGGTTGGCAGCAATCAGTCCCTGCCTGCCCTTTGGTTGCTGGGGTCTAGGGAGCAAAGAAAAGGAGAGAATCATTTTCTCCAGACCTTTCCATTAAAGGACTTTGGAGGTTATTGTCACTACTGTCTCTCTCACCTTTCTAAGCCTTAGTCCTTTCTTCTCACCTCACTCTTTCTTTCTATTTCTCAGCTCTTCTGGCTGTCAGATGCCAGTAAGCGAAGAACTAAATTACTTTCAACAGCCGTTACTGTGGGGTGCAAACAGGAGCATGTTTGCAGTCCTCACCAGTTTCTTGCTGCCACTGCAAGGCAGAAGCAGATGAGAAAGTGCTGCTGCAGAGGAGCACAGCCTCTATAAATTTCATGGAGGGAGAGAGGCTACAAGGGCATGCAAACCACCAGCACCTCCCTCCGGGGCAAAGCAATCCATATTTCAGTGCCCTGCAGCATCCTTCCCCCTCCAAGCTCTTTTTGCAGGAATGCTGATGTCTCCCTCCTGAGAGGGAACCAAAATGCTTGACCAGAAGTACATGGGGTTTTCAGCTAGTCTCTCTGAAGTGCTATAATAGAGAAACAGTTCTGGGTCTGGCCAGACTCCCAAGATCCCTTGGCCGCTCTGCTCCCATTTTGTCACAGGTTTTGAACACAAGGTGGAAAGAGGTGATTAAGTCCCAGCACTCAGGCCTCCCTAATGCACCCTGGTGCACACTTGGGCATCTGCTAACATGCCATAGACATTTGGCACAGACAGGGCCTCAACCCAACCCAGCAGTCCCTGCATACACTTGGAGCAGCTGCACAGCACAAGCCTTTGGTCCCCATTTTCATGCTGCTCTCTTCCTTGCAGAGTTTAAACAGGTCTGTGCCAAGAAGCTGGGAAACTACCTCTTCTCTGGTGCATGGAATAGCCCACAGACTTGTTGGCACCGATGCCTCGGACCAATCAATACATTGTCAGACCCTCATCTACCAGGCACCCAGCTCAGCCTTATACCACAGCAACACTGACCCAATACCCTGCCCAAGTGTGGGCACCCACCAGCCCTCTGCCCGCACCAGCCCCAGGACACGGCTGCCCCTTGCAGAGCACTGCAAAGCAAAGCAATGTCCAAGCAGCCTTCGATCCCCCACAATAGTAGCACTTAAGCCCAGAGGCACAAAGTGTAGTCTGCTTAATTAGTAGGCACTTGTAATTACCTTCTCTCAGTTAAGGAATACACAATGCAAGCAGATAAAACAGGCAGTAGAAAGCAAGTGTTCACACTGGACTGTGAGCACCTATGCAAATGATATTCAAAGCTGCTTCTCATTCTTTGTTATTCCCTTGTTTCATTATTTCTTCACATCCTTCATTTTCAGACCTTCTAAGGCATTTTGTTCTTTTGCTTCAAAAATCACTCTTTAATTTATTTCTTTCTATTTCCTTTTGTTCTTCCTTTGATGTTTATCCTTTTAATGTTTCTTTCCAAATAGTTTTAACCTCACCAGTTTTAACCTGCTGTCTTTGAACCATTTTCAGATCTGCAACTTCTTTGCTCTTGAAGGAATTTTTATTTTTCTTGACAATTTGTCTTGCAGCCACAGGAGCAATTAGGTACTGGGAACTCCACTGCCTCACTCAACTAAACACAGACATTGTATTCAATTTAATTTTCACTTTACCTACAGCCTCTGACTCACTACCTTTCTTTGTTAGCTGAAATTTGGAAGCAGTCCTTATGGACTCAAAATATTTGTAGCCTTTTATTATATGAGGGTTTTAAGTTACATGAACATGGATATTTCAGAGCTTAATCCAACAGCTCTGCACATTAGCAAGCTGAGCAAGCCCTCTGCTCCCATTGACAGGATTCGGCATGAGATCCCCACCACCCTCTCCATCTCTTTGGTCCTCAATTATCAAGTTACAGAGCTGAAGATCTGCGACCAGAGCTTCTGGCAGGCTTGACAAGCAACCAAGCGGCTGCCTGCATTTCGCTGTGGCTCGAGCAGAGCACAGCTGATGCTGAAGGAAATGGAGCTTCCCACAGGACAAGCTCCCACCCCACCACTCTGCTAGAGTTACAGCTTATGAGCCCACAGAGCAGATAAGGCCACCTGAAAATACAACTACTGCCTCAAATGGGGTAACTGCTACTTCTGAGCAACTCTATTAGCGCTTCTGTGTAGAGCAGTGGCTGCTAAGGGGTCCCAGCTGAGGCCTGGGCAGCACCACAACTAAACCCCAGTCCACAACATCCACTGCACTGGTTTGTGCCTATTTTGTGGCTCTGCATGTTTGATTGAGGGATAAAAGACAAAACAGACAGTCACCTCACAACATTAATCCAGAAGATGGAAAAACTTTGCAAGAATTTGCTTTAATAGAAAGGAAACCTCCATTTCTCACAATGACACTCTGGTTCCTCAGCCTCTGCAGGCTCAGTTCTGTACACAAAGGTGATGATATTTTGTCAGCAGAGGAAAAGGCACTGAGATGGGCTAGTCAATAATTGACTGAGCCTCATTACTCACTGCAATCCATCTCTTGTCACCATGTCTCTGTCTCAAAGTTTTAGTTAAAACTACAGAATCATTTTACTGAGAAGAACTTGTGGAAAAAATCAGACAGCAAAAAAAAGCCAAAAAACAGTTTCTATCTTTTTCTGTCAAAGGTCACACACCACTTTGGTCTATTTACACTGTGCCTTACATCAGCCAAGAAAAACATGGAGCAAAGTGCACAGTAATAATCTCTCCTTTGGTTGTAAAATTTCCATGGAAACCTTTTAGTCTTATTTTTTGAAGTTACCTAGATCTTCAAAGAACTAGAGAAGGAGAAAGCATGAACTTGAAGCCACTTCCACTTTGCATGTCTAACATTCCTGCTCACAACCCACCCAGGAGTCACGACCTTAATGCCTTTCTCAACAATAGCCCAAAATTTTCATCTTCCAACAGGAAAGTTAAGCAAGCAACCACTTTTTTTGACTGAGAAAATCAGCTACTGCTACAGATGATAGGTTGCGCACAATTATATTACCTTTATCATTCTAACTAGGATTAGGTCTAAGGACTGTGCTGTGACTGTGCAGGCACTGCACAAACCCAGAATAGAGAGGAGCCCATGCCTTAGAGCATTTACAAGCTGAAAAGATGGAGTAGATAAATCAGGTCTTATTACCCCAGCCTATAGATGGACACTGAGCTGAGACTAGCATCAAAGCAACCTCAGAGAGGGTTAGGCCAACAGGTAGTGGGACTTGTCCTGAGGACTTCAGTAGCTTCACACAGAGATCAGAAGAGTTCCCATACCCAGATCAGGTCTCCTGCCTTTAGAAACTGAGTCACTGCTACTGATCTCCCCAGCCATGTAAGGAGCAGCTCAGCTTCTCTCAACTTTGCAGCCTGCACAGCAAGGCTCAGTTAGAGGGCAAAATAACATGAACTGTTGGAAGCAAGGGAGCTTTGCAGAAGAGTGCTCTGTGACCAAAGTTTTTGGTGCCTTTAATAGCAAGTCTCCAGGAACATGTCTGCAGTGAGCTCTAATCAGAGCTCAGAAAGCCATTTCTTCCTTCCTATCCCTAAGAAACTAGCATAAGAAAAGAGGAAACCAGAGGTGAGGGGAGAAAGAGGTGCAAGGGGGTACTAGAAACCCCCTTTTATCAGGCAGACAGCACACTTTGTACCTTCAGTCATATCACACAGACCTTAGCTGTGAGCAATCACACATCCCAGAGGATGTTGTTGGCTTTGAACAATATTTTAACTTGAGATTCACCTAAAATCCCAGTCTTTCAGACTTTCCTGGATAGAAATATTCTTAAGAGCTTTAGTTTCCTGTGGGGCTAGTCAAGGGTATGATTTATTCTCTGCGGAGCTGAGACCTAAAATATCATCATGGTATCTCTCTTCTCCAGTGTCTTTTATTAATAGATCTCAAATTGCTTCAGGCTGTTCTTCCTATCTCTTTTTAGGTGAAGCAACCAAACCAAAGGACTCTCCAGCACCGCAGAGTGAGGGAGCGTCCACACTGGAGGGCTGGCATTTCCCAGGGGCAGAATGCTTTGCAGGCTTAGGTTACACTGCCTGCTTGTAAGACTCTCCCACAAAGTTTTTTATTAGTATCTCAATTTCTATTTCAGGTTGTGGCATGCTTAAAATGTCATTGTGGTTTGCTTTCTTACCTCCTCAGGTTCTGGGTGTTTAAGAGATCAAGAAGATCTGACTGAATATTCAGCCAAAAGGTAAAAAGCTCTAGTTGAAGAGTCTAAAGACCCATAGAAAGCAAAATCAAACAGAAAAACAACTTCCAGAAGTTTCTCCAGCATACGATTTAACTGTTCATGTGTGCATGCATGCACTGGTATGCGCTCAGTTGTGTGCCTGGGTGTGCACATCACAGCTTACAGAAGCATCTGGGAACTACAGCCTGCCTGAGCATTAGCACTCATTTTCCCCTGGCATAAACTGATGTTTGATGAAATCCATTGATTTCAATGAATCTGCAAAATGATTGCGTGTAATTTAGTGAGCTACGCTTTATATACTTTGAAAATATTCATATACTATTACCCAAACTCAACATATTTTAGAAAAGTACAGGGAATATAGGATAGTTGATCACTGTTTTAGAGGAATCAGTTTCATTAGAGGAGATGAACTCAAGTGCTGCATGCTATTATGTCATGCACATTGAGACAATCTGTTTTGACTTAGTTCAAAGAATTTTTATATATTCACACAGCCTCCTAAGCAGATAATTCTCTTTACGATACGCTACCACTTAAGCGGGGAATTTTAGCCCCTCTGTAATGTGGTGATACAGAAGATTATCACTTTGCTTGAATGACTGGAGCAAATGCGATACCTTTGCAGACCAATCACACTGCTTCCACAGCAACAATAGCCCGTTTTGTTCCCACATTGCCAGCCAGCTCTTTGTTCCAGCTAACAGAAGAATTAAGCATTGTGGATCAGATCCTCAGCTGATATAATTAGATGGCATTTCATTGAAATCAAGGCCAGCTGATCCCAGCTGAGGAACTAACCCCTGATCTGCAACAGCTGATGAGCAATAAACAGGCCAGCAAGAGAGCTGTTTTGTCACCCCAATAAAAAAACAAGTTCTCAGCTTTTGGTTTCCAATGGTTTCCTCAAGCAATCCCTTGGTTTTGGGGTCACCTACAACATTTGCCCCCAGTTAAGAAACCAGAACATTCAAGCAAAAGGCTGAAGTGGTTAAGTTCTGGCTTTCCCAAGAATGAACCGAGACCAGGAATGTGTTTCCAGGATAGTCTAAGCCTTGCCCTGCGACACCAGACAGAGCCGGCCAGCTCTGCCGGTGACACAGGCAGGTCACATGCACCTCCCTTTCATTGCTGTTTAGCTCAAGCCTGCAGCTCAGCACACCTCCAGTCAACCTTAGCAAAATCATTATGGAAAAGGGTGACTGCCCAGGCCACCCGCTTGACATGAGGATGAGATTTTAGGCAAAATACAGGCTTAAAAATATCATGTCACCAACAAGATCCTGGTCTGGAGGAAAGCAATAAAACATTTGTTGCTAGGATTGCCTTTTTAATACATATATGTAAAGGCAAATTGACACATCAGTTCAAACACATATCCCCAGTCCCACCCACAAACTAAAAGGAATACTATATCCTTGCATGCTGACTGATCAAGCATATTTGTTAGCAATAAAGGTGATTTTCACAAGATGGGAAGCTGATACCCAGTAACTGTCAGATAGGCCTGTGTGATCCATGCTCATAAGGACACACTAATAAATTGGGTCAGCAAATGCTTCTTTGCAGAGGGAGGGCAGGAAGAGCAGCTCAGGTAGCAAGTGCCACAGCACAGGCCACACAAGGCACATAATGCCCTCCAGACTCCCAGCCTCAGACAGACAATCTCAGAAAAAGACTATTTTTTCCATTAGAAGTCACCCAAAAAATTATGTTGATACAAAGTGTGCAATCAGGCCTGACTTACAGCTTGCCCTGCCACATTCAGGCTTTACATCAGAAGGCTGTAAACAGTTATAACGGAAAATAATAGCTTGGTATGTTTACTCACCCCAAACCATGCTTCATTTACCTGAATACGTTACCACGTACCCTGACCATTGTTGCTGCTCAGTGAGGCAGGCAAACAAAATGGGAAAAAATAAGCATCTACAGAGATTTTGCCAGAAGATAAACTATTAATTCACACAAAACAATGAAAAAATGCTGAGATTTATGACAACCACTTCTGAGTTCTCCACTATACTCAATAAAAGCAAAGTTAGAACAGGGAAAAAAAGCTCAGCATTAATTTGTGATAAAATCGTGCGTTTGCTTCAAAGCATACTTATCTTACAACTCTAGGAATTTAATGCAAGATTTCCAATAACATTCAAATACTTTCCAGAAAATATAGGATACTTCTAAGAAAATATAGGAAAAAAATTAACTCAGGAAGGATGTTTTAGTTTAATTACTCCCAGAAAAGAAAGAAGGAAAAACAGAGTTGGTGGTAAGAGACTTGATTTCATTGAAATTAGCTGCATGCAATAACTTATTAATGTCAGAATACACCATTAAGAACTCATTATTTCCTTGTTCATGTAATGCTAGCAATTATCATGGGGTAATGTTAGTCCAGCATACAATAGAAGAGAAATGAAAAGTGTCCGGCCACATACTGGAATTCCATGTACAGGCACGGTTTAGATCAGGAGAAATATTTACATTTTTCTTACCAAGTCTGAGACCTTAGAAAGTAAGATAATAAACTAGCTGAAGTAACTTGTAAAGCTCGCCAAATCAGATGTTACTGCAGTGGCCCTATGGCTGCACAGATCAGCTCTATGATTAAAAGCTTATCAAAGACATGGAGTAATACTCCACAGTTACAGAAATCTCTGGTTTTCCATGAGCAGCAGCAGTGCAGCTAAGGTTCAGGGCAGCTAACCTGCTTAGGACAGAGCCCAATCAAGAGAAAAACCTTGGCCTCATTCTCTTGTTTTACC
The DNA here is from genome assembly GCF_003342845.1 of Nothoprocta perdicaria. NCBI lineage: Eukaryota > Metazoa > Chordata > Aves > Tinamiformes > Tinamidae > Nothoprocta > Nothoprocta perdicaria. Next base: position 5,698,006 of record NW_020454316.1, on the reverse strand, counting down.
AATTAATACATCTTAGAGGCGGAGGGGCTGAGCTAGAGTGTTGATCATTAACAGAGCTTCCAGGATGGACTAAAAGCTTGGAAAACAGGTCTGAGTTTGCCCCTTGCCCAGAACCAGTGCTACAAACTCTCTGCTAGTGTTTGCCAACAGGTCTGTCCATCTTATTTCACAGGTGACCACATCAGTAGCTAAAAGAATATTTCTCATCTTCAATATTTGCGAGGGATTACACTTTATCACATGAAATAAGAATTAAAAAGAAAAATCCAACTCAGATTAGTGTTAACTTATCCCTGCTGGGAGAGGCTGAAGCCTGAAAAATGCCAGGGTGAAATACACACCATTACTGTTACCCTACATACCCATTCCTTTTAAAAAGGAATTCAGAACACCACACAGGAGACAGCCCAAATTAACCAATAAATGGGATATTTTCCTCAAAGTCCAAGAAGTGAGAGAGGCCAAGGCTAGAGCTGAGGAACAGCCTCCCTTCCATAGAGAAGTTACAGGGAGGAACACGAGCTACCTGTGTCTGGATGTCCAGCTGCCCTCGAGCCTGAAGCCACAGGGGTGAGGTGCAAACACAATGCCCGACCCCATAGGTCAACACAGAACCTTCTAGAAGGAAAGTGCCACTGCTTAATTACCAAGCTAGGACAAGGAGGCTTCTCTCTTCAAAAAGAATCTCAGCTATTGGTCAACACCTAATTGCTTTAATTGCTGCAGCTGTAGCCAAGTACCAGCAATCTAGCAGCTCCATCACAGCTGCCTACTGGAGATTCTTCAGCTGCAGACATTTGCTATTGCTATAGATGCTAGTTATAGTGTTGAAAAGCTCCCCTGGACTAGTAAGGAGAAGTCTTGCAAGAGTGAGAGAATTCTTTTAAAAATGGAGGAAAAAAGTGAGGGAAGAGGTGTGAAGAATTAAAATACTTCTGCAAGGAATTTTGGTTCTGGCAAAACTGGCCTACACAAGCAAGTCTGAGAGAACGTATTAGGTGAACCACCAACCAGCCTCCCATCCCAAATGAGCCTTTTGAGCATTACAGATCCTAGAAACAAGAAGCCCATGAAATAACATTAAGAAGAGTCACCTGAGAATTATACACAATTTAGAGGAAGCAACCATTACTCAGATAAAAAGTATTCACCAAAGCATGTATTGAAAAAGACAAAAAAAGTTTTTAATTAAGCTAATGCCTGTTCATGATATTGCTCTTTAATTCCATTTTCTAAGTTAAATTAATCACATTTGCTTATATCCTATTTCAAAGTTGATCCTACCTTCATCCTACAGCTCACACATGGAGTTACAACATGTCTGATTCAGTGTTTCCTTGTTGCAAAATAGCAGATGTATTCAAACAACTTGAACTTAACACATTTAGCTAATCTTCAGCTCCCTCCCCACGCTGTCTGCTGGGGCTCACCTCCCAGCTCCTACCAGGACCCTCACATCCATGAGTTCAGTTCAGTGCCTGTGGCCCACACATTGTCCCCCTTATGATCAAACACAGCAGTTCCATGGGATAGCAGATCCCAAGCACATTGAGCAGCAAAAGATGTACAAGAGTAAAAATGAAGAACTGGACCTGTGACTAAAACAACCCTATAAAGCACATGCCTGGCATTACAACATCCACCCTACAAGCTCTGTTGTGCCATACTGAAGGGGAACATGTACTGCCATCTCTAAACAGGGTACCACAAGGGGCAACAAGCAATTTACCCAGGACCTCTCAGAAAATCAGTAGAAAATGGAAAGGCATACAGCCCACCCACAGAAAACAACATCCAATGAAGAGCAGCAAACCCCAGCCCAAACATTTCCTTGCAAAGTACAACAAATACTGCTCCCCATTACAGACACAAGCTTAATCCCATCCCTGCAACACAACACTCACCACTCCTGGAGAACCACCTCTCTTCCATGCTCCCAGCCACTAAGTCCCAACTTCCACCTGCCTCCTTTTGTCTCCTTGGGCTTGATTGCTAATCCAGCACAGCTGACACCCCTAAAGAAAAAAGGGGAAAAAAAAAGAAAAAAAAAGAAAAAAAGAAAAAAAGAAAAAAAGAAAAAAAGAAAAAAAGAA